>NW_027499602.1:0-102759 GCF_021521415.1 Bidens hawaiensis | reverse complement strand
GAAAAAGGTGTCTGTTGAGTTGCATCAGCGGTTTGTTAGTGCTGTTAACCAACTTGAAACTGATACAATGTCTTATGCTTAAAAGTTGTGTGTTTTCAAAGGCAATACCGAAGGGATGTTCCACGTTGACCCATGAAGACATTGCAAGTCATTTGCAGGTATATGTTTGACTTCAAACTAATACATATAGTTGGAAAACTTTTTAAGATTTTATGTATGCTCGGCAAAAACATGTGGATCAGATGGGTTCGGGTCAAAACAGATTATTCTAAAAAAATGATCTTTTTGGTTTGGGTATGAGTGAGTTTTGACAAAATGGGTTAATGCCAAAATATATAGGTCGTTTTAAGAAATGATCAATTTGGTTTAGGGGTGGGTTATAAAGTTTCTTTAATCTTACATATTAACTATTTAATTATTTGAATGGCCAACAATTGGGCACACCACATCATATAATATTATATGAACAAATCAAGGCATTAATAATAGATAATCGAGTTTGGGTAATTGGGTTTGTTGCAGTTCATGTGCATATATGCAGGCCATCAACAAGAGTTTTTTTTTTCTTCTTTTCCGAAGACATTGGAATAAATGCTTTCAAAGTTGAAGCAGACCCAAACCAACTGGTCATCAACAAATGGCAACTAGGTAACATATTCAACATTACATTACCAAGACATATATTCATTCATACACAACTGAAAAAACAAATATTTCACAAGTCCAATATATTATGGCAAAAAAATGGCAGCTTGAAGGAATGGACATATGGCAGTGTATATGATTCGTTTAGCAGCCACTAATGCTAGCAAAAATGCCATAAGTAGTCCTTTAAAAATCGAAATACCACAAAATTTTAACCTCTACATGTCTGCTACAGTGGTTCTGTCATTACTTATGGCATGGCGTGCAAGACAAGGAATTGATGCGAACAAAATACCCTTCTCCATAGTTGTGTGTATTACAATTCCACACACTTTGATTAATTGTTACTTCAAATTGTAACTTTGTTAATGCTAATCAATGACCTGTTTCGTGGTAATGTTTGATTGTTTATAGTTTCTTCGATTTTACACCGCCGCCGCAACGCGGCGGGTCAAAACACTAGTTGGGGGACAAATACGGGTCAAGTCAGTTAAAAAGTAAAAACAACTACATATATGTTACAGCAAAATTAATAAATCAAGTCCATTAACAGAAATAATTATTACTTTAAGCATATTATTTACAAAATAATATGTTTTTCCATATATATGTAAGAAAGATTATTATTTGGGTGTATAAAAGTATTACAAGTGAAGGCTAATTCCGAGTAGGCCGGATGGGCCGAACCCGATGTGTTCTAATTAGATCTGATTATAATTATGGGTTCTAGGCAGGTTTATTAGTTATTATTTTGTTGATCAGGTTGGGTTAACAGTTCACACTGCATATATGAGATAGAACCGAGTTAAGGATTCATAAGAGCGAGAGAAGAGAGACACTAATTATGTGTAATAGGTATTTTTGAGTTATTATTTTTCAATATAATATATATTGAGAGTTATTCAATATTAACTTTGTGTGTGTTTTCTTTTCATGTCTTATAAATTCGCTTTTGACTATGTTAATTAGTTTATTTACTTTCAAACGACCAAACAAACAAGAAGTCTCACATTTGAAAGTTTTGCCAGTCTAGACTTAGAAAAAGATTGTGGCTCAGAAGACCAATGTAACATTCGTTACTTTTTAAACCCGAAAATCTGACCTATTTAAAATTTTTGGTTTTTGATTATATATATATATATATATATATATATATATATATATATATATATATATATATATATATATATTATAATACCATTTTCCGTTGCACGCATATTATGTGTCATTTGTCATCTTTATTTATGTGGATTTGTATTCACATTCGTTAACCAAACCTTTTCATTGTATTCGTGTTTAACGTTTTTCGTTAATATAATATTCACGAGGAATTAAGCTGTTGTTCGTTCGTTTTTCTTATTCATTTTGATCGATTTAACATTTTAAAGGTTTAAAGATTTATTAAGATCAATCAATTTCCAAACTACATGAGTTAATTCGAAAAGTATTCAAGTCTTATAATTACATACCAAAGTTTAGGGTTAAAAGGGTAAATATAATTCATTTGTGTTTTAATATAAATAGAAACACGAGGGGCCAGAAGTGTAAATGTGTTTTAAATTATAATATAATATAATATCCCAACCCCAGCCCCTACCCCCAGCCTCGTTTTCCCGGCCATCAAGTCCGGCGAGCGCCGGCTCCGGCTCCGGCCCCCATAATCACTCCGTTAAACTCGCGTTTGACCCATTTTAATTGTGTAACGACCGTAGACCATGATATTACTCGTTGAATCAATGCTTTAATTATAGTATAACATCCATTAAAACATCAAACGACCCGTAATTCTAGCCGGATAATTTGTTGCGGCCTAATCAATACAATTAACGCGTTTTTGACCCAATTCGTGATATAAATAGGTCGTTACTGTAAGCCTAAGGACACACCTATCATCAATTAACATAATATAACACAAAGAAGCCGTGACCAAGTTTATCCCGATCGATATTCCGGCCAAGCCCGTTCAACGCTAATCCGTCATATTTCCAGGTAATACTTAGATGATTTTTAATCGCTTTTCACCACTAATAAAAACCCCTAACGTTAATTGATCGAACACAGAACGGGATTATATGTTTGAAATTCTAGGGTTAAGAGGTTGAAGATGAGTATGTTAAGATGCATTTAAATTATTTAGTTTCTGCATAAATCAATACAAGCTTCTAGCTCAGTTGGGTGGGACCTATGAATATAAATCTTAAGACCCGGGTTCAAACCCGAGTTAGCCAATACATTGTTTTATTTATTTTTAGCCTTTCCTTTATGTTTTATAACCCAAAATAAATTATTTAAAAAAATCAAATAAATTATTATTTTTTAAATAAATTAATTTTATCAATTCTCTTTCAAAAACCAATCTTTTCATATCCGTTAAGGTTCGTAAAACTCGTTAAATATAATATTTTAATTCCATTGCATTAACTTTTCTTTCATACGTTAACATAATCATATATGAAAATAAAGTTATATTCTAAACCCGGTGTTTCATTAATTCCTTAGTTAGGTAATAAATTATTAGTTTATTTTTCGGTACTCAAATTCTTTAGCTTTATGACTTGTTAACCCATTAAAGTAGTTTATAAATCCGTTAAACTAAAAGGTCGTTAGCTTGATATCCGTCAACTTTATTTCAATCATATAATCATTTTTTGTGATAAAGCCCATGCCTTGAAATTATCGTAACTTTCGTACGAATGTTAAAGTTATAATATTAAAAAAATATTAAAGTCTTTTATTAGTAATAATTAAATAGTATTAAAATAATTAAAACCGTTAAAATAAGTTTATGATTCGTTAGTTTTTATTTTTGGTTATCATAATTATTTTCAAGATAAGTTCACCCTTTAAAATCCGTGCCTTGTAATATACCATATTAGCGTTAGTTTTATTCTTAAATATTATAAGTCCCGTTAAGCTTAAAAATATATATTAAAATACAAAAATGCCTTAAAATATTAAAATAATGCAATACTCCTAAAACCAAATCAATAATTCGCTTTAGTAATCCCGTTAGTTTGGCCTTTAAATATTTGTATTTATTTTATTATAGTTCAAGAAGTCTAATCGTTTCGAGTTCTTTAATGCACTTTCTGTTGTTTCGGCTTCGTTATCATGTTTTCGGCTTATATTGCAAGTTTAGCTTCGATGTTAAGGTGAGTTTCTCACAACCCCTTTTTAAACACTTTCATATTTTGGGGTGGCATATGTATTTATTAACAAACTTCAAGATTTACAATTTTTACTTACAAACTACAATTCATATCATGGACTTGTGTGCTTACTTGCTTATTTGTTATACGTGGATTTCAAGTGGTTGCTTCAATAAGTATGATCATATGCCCCCGTTTGCACTCAAGTCCATTTGTATCGAGTGGAAAAGGGACCTAATATCCGAGTATGTTGGTAGCCCCAACTGGAAATGACTTTCGTTTGTTCTTTACACTCAGGTCCATTGCATCGAGTGTAAAGAACCCTTATGTGCTCATTTCACAAGATTCATGGAATTGTATGATTTTTACGTATTATATCAACTGTAGGATTCTCACCAGCTATGTTCATAGCTGACTTTATTTTATATATGTTACAGGTGTAAAGATACGAGGATGAAAGTTAGAAGACACATAGCATGCCTATATGATATTCAAAGAACAACTTATCAATTGTTTATTTATTTGTTACAATTTGTATTATTTGATAAACTTGTGTTACATGAAGAATTAAATGAAATAATGTTATTATGGTCACCTACTAGTGTCATGTGTCTTTAAGCAATCTATACGTCACACTCCGCTGTTTCCACTTTAGCCGGGGTGTTACAACCAATTAATTTTCCAGCTATTCTAGAAAAAAGAAAAAAAAGAGTGTAAAGTTGTTTTGCAATAAGCAATAAGTAAATACTTTAATTTCAGAAAGAAAAGATGGTAGTATCAGTTTTAGTGAAAAGGTGTTTTCCATAGGTGGTTGAGGATGTAGTTTCATGGTGAACAAAGTGTAGATTTAGAAGTAAGTTTAAAAGGCGTGAGCTATTGGCAAAAAGAAAAAAAAATGAAGGGAATATCAATTTTAAAACCCCCTAAAACAAGTTTAACTCGTAAACTTATAATTAAGTTTAACAGATTATATATAGCAATTTTTTACTCTCTACATAGAGTTTAACACTTAATATTAAGTGGTGTGAGATTTCTAATGGCCTATAATTTAAGCCAAAATGAATATGCAGTTAATATAGTATGAATTTAGTTTTTGTAGACAGAGAAACCATGAGCTTCTTCTAAAAAGTTTAGTCTAAAGAAAAAGGTTCATTGGTTTGTTTTGTTATTTTTTGTTGTATTATAACCATTTTCTAAAGAATTAAATTCTACTTATATGAATACCCTTTTTATAAAATAACCATAAGGCTTTTCAAAAAGAGGCTCCTTGTGCTCGACTTATAATCCTAACTGTTAAGCAAATACTAGTTGATTTTAGATATGTAAGTTATAAGTTATAATCCTAACTATAAGCGAATACTAGTTAAATTTAGATATGTAAGTATGCAACCATCTTTTTATGGTACTTTGATCAGAAAAAAGAAAAAAGGAAAATTGGAAATAAACAATCCCAACTTTTGTTTATTGCCCGACAATAATCCCAACTTTAAAAATCACTATCAGTGGTTCCAACTTTCAACTATTTTTGTCTCAATGGTCTTCCGTTAAAAAACACCTAACGCTGTTACTTTTTCTCGAGTTTCAAACTGATGTTTTAGGGCTTTTGATCGAAAAAACGATACGAGTCGACTGATGTAAAAACTTGTCTCGAAATGGTGATCCAAGCGACGAAACAATGTTTCAATTCGGGTGTTTGAATTTTCAATTAACAAAAATCAAGTCATTTGAATCATCGTTTCGAGATAAATTTTACATCAGTCGAGTCGTATCGTTCTTCAGATCAAAAGCCCTAAAACATTGGTTTGAAACTCAGGAAAAAACGTAACAGCGTTCAGTGTTTTTTAACGGAGGACCATTGAGACAAAAATAGTTGAAAGTTGGGACCACTGGTAATGATTTTTAAAGTTGAGATTATTATCGGCCAATACACAAAAGTTGGGATTGTTTATTTCCAATTTGCCGAAAAAAAAAGCGATTCGATACACAAAACTCAATAGTATACGCACGACGTTATCTATTTTCGTTGTGCATAGTTTATGCCGATGACAAAAAATGTTTTTAGTTTTATTTATCGATAGCGTGTTTCTTCCTATTAAAGTACCATAAAAGGATCATCACTTATCTATAATCAAGTAATATCTTGATGAAAATACAAACTAATGAAGCTTTTGTCTTAGGCTATACTTTTTATAAGTCCATGGTTTTGATATCAACAAAAAAGAAATAATTCATGATATATTAATGGAGCTAGCTTTTTTTGTAAGTGTTATAGCTTATCTTATGGAGGCATAAAAGTGCAAATAGTTAGCCACTAGATTGGTATTGCCAAATCTGTTTATATTTATAACTAAAACTAGCTTTTAGTCGTTAACTTAAGCTTAACGACGTTTTAGGATCAAACCAAAGTTTTGGTTTTTCAGTTTAAAAAACTGTACGGTATCGGTTCTTTAGTTTTTCGATTTAAGTGCCGTTTACGGTTTTCGGTTTTTAGTTTGGACTTGACTTGTTTGGACAGGAAAAAAAAATACCCAAAATAATGAATTATAACCTAAAACTTTTGATCTAAATTATTTATTGACCACTATTGGTGAATTTGACCATGAAACTTTTTTCTCAAAATATCAAATTTGGCCCTTAAAATCTAATACCAGCATTCAACACAGGTTTGGTTATCATCTTAAGATTGCATTATCTTTAATTACTGAGAATAGGGTGTTCACTAGTAAAGGACACAAATAATTAAGGATAACTAACAACTTTGTTGTGGAGTGATGCAATTGGGTGCCGGTCAAGTGCAATATTCACGTTTGAAGGACGGAGATGGATAAAATTCCTACCCATGAGACGTTAAGAAGGAATATTTAGGTTCTGTTTCGCTCTGTGGCCTTTGAGACTCGGAGGTTGCGTCAGTTGAGCATGCTCTCTCAGGGTGCTCGGTGGTGTGGGATTTTGCGAAGTCATGAAGTAAATTGCCCCCGGTTTTCGCCTTCTCGGTTAGAGACTTGTTGGAGTTATATCTTAGCTCTGGAATAGTGATTATTGCTGTTATATGTGATATTAAGTCTCTTGGCTTCTTACGGTTCAAGCATAGGTCCAAATGTAAATGGATAGATTGGTCTAAGTGGTGTAAGTTCGATTTAATGTAGTTGTTGGTGGTGAGGCTCGGCTCCTCTCCAGTTTGTGGAGAGGGGTGCGGTTCTTTTGCTTAAAGCAAATTCAGTCATGGTTTCCATCAGAAAAAGATAAAACAAGTAATGATTTCGGGTTCTTTGGCAACACAAACTCATAGCTATGCTACATTTATATGTAGATCAAGTGAGCATAAAACAGAGGACCAAACCTATGTTTAATGGAGTCATATATAACCAAGCAGATAAACAAGTGCATATAAAGTTTTCTACCCAAAGAGAAATATAATAGACTGCAAGTTTACTAATGCATAATGAATGCCTATACAAACAGAAAATACGAAATTCATCTTCTTAAGTCCTTGATTAATTAAGACCAACTAATTCCATGCCATCATTCTCATCTACTCTTAATAAGGAAAAACAATTCACTATGCAAAATACACGATCCGTTGTCTAGAGCCAGCTCAATTAACACAAAACCTCGTATCTAAAAAGCCCTCAATTTCTAAAGTCTAATTTCGTTTAACTTCCAAGTTTTCACTGAAACTCGCTCCAACTCTAATATTGCATACGATCGGGTGCCTTTTAGAGACCGTATACGGTATACCAAAATGTGTGTCACGCGTTAGCACAAAAAAGCAATTATTGTTTTTACAAAAAGAGACCCGATTTTGGAATCCGCCACCAAAAAGATCGATCCGGCCCCGATCATACAAAACTAAAACAGATTTCTGCAATTAGATTTATTTATGATAACCTGAGTCCATGTAACTTTCTGCAACAATCAAATTAATAATATGAACTCCAACACAAAGTTTTAAGACTGAAACAGGCATAAACAGAGCAGTATTTCGAAAGAAATAAGTGTCAATCTTGATATCAAAGCTCCCAAACACTACCCAAATTCGGTGTTGTAAAAATCCAGACTAGGCACCGATTAATCGCTAGTCACTACCCCACTGACTTGCCGCCGATAAATCCATTTGTCAAAATTTGTCAAAATTGAAAATTTTATACATAAAATCTAGAATATGTATGTATATTTGAAAATTTACATACAAATTCCTATCCAATTAATCCCGACTAATCCCTATTAATCTCGATTAACCGCTGGTCCCTACCCCACCACCCGACTAGCCTAGCGATTTCTACAACACTGCCAAACTACATCTTCATACAATATAAAGCATCAAATTCATCTCAAAACAGTACAAATATTTCCTTTCATAACTCAACAATTATTTCACATTAAAGGAAAATCATATAGAAACATGTATAAAACTCAAAACCCATAACAATATTCTTCAATTTCCATTACTAATCTAATTAACATCAAAAACCAAAAACCCCCAATTCAATTTCAGTCATTGAAACCCTAATTTCAATCAAGGGGTAACAATATTCATTCAAAACTCCATGAATTAATGAAAAACAAAAAAGGGTATTAATGGGTTACTTGAAAACATCATCATCGTCTTCTTTCTTCTTGGGTTTACGATAATTTTCTTCATAGTGTTTGGCAATAACCAGACCGGTCTTGTAAAGCTTGTGAATGTTGGGAACGTCGTAGTTTTGAGCGATGTAGATCCCGCAAACGGTTCCGATCATGAACGAGAAGCTGCTTTTGATGATACCCATGAAGGATCTTGAATCAATTCGTCGAATTGCAGATCGAATTGAATGGGTTTGATTAGGGTGGATGTTTCGAGAGAAATAAGACCCTGAATTTATTTATTTATTTTAAAGCATGGCGTATTTGAAGTATTTATAGCTTTGGAAAATGCTTATTGATTTATTGGTTTTTTCAAAATGTCAATTTGAAAAGCCAGGATTTGAGGTTTTTGGAAAACTATTAACCCTTTTAAAAATCTAAAATAAGAAAATATTTTTTGATTGTCAAATACATTATAATTTATTGGCTCTTTAAAAACACCAATAAGCATTTTTCAAACTCAATCCCAAACATGCTCTTAATCACTTAGAGGGTTGGTTTTTTTAGTAATAGTATTTCATAACGGCGAATAAGAGTTTGGGTATAGGTGTGTAAGAGATGGTCAGGGAGGGTGTCAGATCAGAAACCTTAATTTTCATTGATAGTGACGAATATGCTTAATCTGATTTGATAGCGGTGAATAAGCTTAATCTCGTTTGATAGTGGTGAATAAGAGTGATTTGACAAGAGCTCATGCGACTAGATATTATTTATACAATTTCTCATCACACATTCTCAACCTAAATACACCATCATCTCTAAAATTCTATGGTTGATAAAAAGCGTAACCGACAGCTATGATTATTTCACAAAACAACAAAATTATTGGCTAAAGGATCATAACTGAAACGTAGTGCCACTTTTTAACATGAATGAAAACATATTATATGAAAGGTGATCAAAGAGGTATTGTGATGAATTTTTTTTAAGAAATAAGAAATAGTTATCTGGATATTTAAATGGCAAGATATGATGTGAATGCTATTTTTGAAAGATGTAAATGCATGTGTTATGTAAGTGTGATTTTTAAGAAGCAAATATCTCCAAAAGCTCAGCTATATGTGAAAATTAAAGAGAAGTGATTTTTGGAGATGGTGTGAAAGTGATTTATAAGATGGATGATGTAAATTTATGAGTATTTGATTTTTGGATTTTGTGAAGGTGAATGCATTAGCTTCTCACTATGCAAACCAAAGTGAAGTTCAATCAACAAAAAATCTCTCATGCATGCACATTGCTTAGTTTTTCTATGCATATTTTGGTGAAACATGTGAAAGAAAATTATCTTCAATTAAGTTTTAAAATGCATTCTTATTCGCCAATATTAATTGCAAATAAACAGGCTAGGTTTATTTGCCAATATTAAAGGAAATTAACCTTATACGTCATTATCAATGGAAATTAAGGTTTTTATCTGACACTCCTCTCTGGTCATCTCTTACACACCTACACCCAAACCCTTATTCGCCATTATCAAATGCTATTGTCTTATTTGTGATTAAAAAAGAAAAACCAACCCCCAAGTAATTAAATACCTCAAATATACCCTACTTTTGAAAAAAAGCCAAGACCCTTCTTTTGAAGTATATACCAGGTCATGCCTGTTAAACTCGCCAGACCCGTGAACCGATTATACCTTTTTCGAATACAATATCAATAATGGCTTATATTTGCATGTTTTTTTAATGGTTGTCCTTTAACAAACTTAATGACGGAAATAATCATTTATGCTTAAAAAATGTATCATTTTATGTCCTTTACTCCTAACCCAGTTAAATTTTCTCGTTAAATCCAGTCATTGAAATTGAAAGCCTAACTTTTTAGAAACTAACTAATGTGTTTCGAGTTGCAATCCAGATTAATGAACCCAAACATGGCCAATAGTTTATCGTATCACATGATCCCTGCAACCATTTTGTCTAAACTAGGCAATTGGGGTGTGATGATCGGGTATTATGTTCATGTAATAGTGTGTTAATTGTATAGTTTTTAATCAGTTTATTATGCGAACTAGGATACTTCAGATGTGTTTATGTATTTCAGGTCAATGATCATTAAAGATACTAATTTGGTACTTGTATGAGCATGGAATGAAGTCTCGAAAAGATAGGGGATGATACGTGCATGCATTGGAGTGGAAACGAGCAAAATCAAAAAATATCATAGTCGGGGTCTGTTAGGGCACGGATTTTCAGTATCATCAGCAAACAGTATTCAGGCTAATCTAGAATACGGTATCCTCCAGAGGCGACAGGTATCCTAATTACATTATACAACTAACACATTGTCAGCTACTTTCTTTATTTAGCATGTCAAATACCGTTGCCATGATCTCCCAAAGACTCGCACTTGTTGTTATTAGAGCGTGACCGATAAGGAAACGTGCTGATTAGAAGAATTAACGGCTAATTGGACTCATTCTAAAGATTCCTAATTTATAGGGCATATTGTTAGCTTTATTTTTGTATAAATAGAGCTACAACCTTGGATCATAACACACACTCTAGACACACGGGAACTTACTAGTACTCGCATTCTCTGTAATCACGATCAAGTTTGAGCTCCACAATTGTAATCACCTTTATTATTAATAATTGGTAGTGATAGTTTTCACCGCTCAGAGTTTTTTGCTTGTTATCCTAAGGATAACGGGTTTTTTCCTCGCAACAAATCTCCGTGTTCAAGCACTTTTACGTTTATTTCAAGCAAGCATCAAGTCCCATTTACTAATTTGGTTACGAAATTAGCTTTGTCAATTTTTGACCAAAATAATTTGGCGCCCACCGTGGGGCGAATGGTGCTTTAATCCATTAAATCCGTTTATTTCATTCATCTTCATTCTCTCTACAATGGCCTCACAATCAAAAACCAGTTCAATCTTCGCTCCGGTGGTCACTACTGCTTCAAGTGTCAACACAGAACCTCCACTACTACCGAAGAAAAATACTCAGCCCAGAGGAGAACTTCCACCATTCGCGGGATCCTCTACACGGGTAGACCCGGTTATTTCTAACAATGATATTTTTTCTTTGATGAAACAGGTCAAAACTCACATAGAGCAGCAAGAGAAGACCAACTCAAGGCTATTCAAGGAGATTGAAGGAATCAAAAAGAAACCAGGGTAGGAGGTCACTCCAATCATGCCCAGGGTCCTTGATTTTGATTCTCCAGGATCTTCTATCCTTCAGAATCTCGGATCCTTGGGGACACAATCAGCAAGGATTCCATCGCAGCAGCAATCAGGATACTGGGGAGCTTTTCCTTCGGTATCCTCGGAGTTACCCGGACCAACGAGGCCAGGGTCCATCAACATGCAACCTCACTCAACCATGTCAGCCGACATATTCTCATCAGGGTCCCTTATAGTGTCCTCGGAAGTGCATGTTGGAAATGACATCCCTATGCAGGCACCACCTTATCTTGGGGATACCATCAATGGAGGAATTAACCACCCAAGCTCAGGATACCTGAGACCTAACCAAGATCCTGGTAACAGTTTACTTAATTCTAATTTATACACTAACCATGGATCTGTGCAGGACAAGGGGATATCCCTCGATATAGCCAGGGAATTACAAAAGATGAAGGATATGATTTCCAGTATCCTTGGGATAATCCGTCCCATAGCTGAAGTTCCGGCAGGCAGTCACAAACTTTCCAGGTTCACTTGGCCCATATGCGACGTAGAGATCCCCAGGAAATTTCATACGCCCAACATGAAACTTTATGACGGCACTACGGATCCTGAGGAGCATGTAGCTCAATACAGGGAAAGGATGGAGGTCAATCCTATTCCTGCAGAAATTAAAGAAGCCTGTCTATGTAAAAGGTTTGGTTCAACACTAACAGGGCCGGCCCTCAAATGGTTATTAAGTATTCCTTCCAATACTATCACTTCCTTTGCTCATTTAATTAACTTGTTTAATAATCAATTTTCTTGTAGTAGATTTTTTGAGAAAATGACAGGTGATTTATATAGAATTGTTCAGCATTACAATGAATCCCTAAGAGATTACATAATCAGATTTAGCAGGGAAGCTTTGGAAATCCCCAATCTTGATATGGCAGCTGCTGTTGAAGCCTTCAAGATGGGACTTAGGAAGGATTATCCTTTCTACGAAGACCTCGTCATGACTCCATGCAGGAATCTTGATGAAGTTAGAAACAGGGCGTCGAGACACATTCGGCTGGAAGATAATAAGAAGGCTCATGGAGGTTTGGTTGTCCCAAAATATGAGTCCACCAACAGGAAATCAGACTCTCCCCAAAAGTTCTTTAGGCCAAGCCTTATTCCAAGCAGGATAATCCCAAAATCAACGCAGTGGAAGAAGACGAAGATGACGAAGAATATCCTAAAATATCCGAATATTGCTTTAACTTAGATATTGGTGGTATAATTTGTGCCATGCAGGATCTAGGTGACAAGGCTAGATGGCCTAAGAAGAGGGAGAAGCCCGGGTCCAACAAAGACAAGTCAAAATGGTGTGCATTCCATGAGGACTTTGGCCATCGGACAGACGATTGTATAGCACTCCGGAAGGAGATAGGGTACCTTCTCAGTAAGGGACACCTAAAGGAACTATTTGGAAGAAATAAGAACAAGAGTCAGGATCCTGTCAAGATACCTGAAAGGGCACATTCTCCACCACTCGGAGCTAAGGTGGTATCCTTTATCTCGGGAGGATCTGACATCTGCGGGACCTCGTATTCAGCAGCTAAGAAACGTTCTAAAGAGACGAAGATGGACAACGGAGAAAGACCTCTCCGTACATCCACATTAACAACTCAAAGAATCATTTCCTTCGATGAGGAGGATAGATATGACCTTGTGGATCCCAACCACGACGGTTTGGTAATCACTTTATGTATAGCTAACTGTTTTGTGTGCAGGATACTCGTTGATGGAAGAAGCTCTGTAAACATTATCCAGATGGATGCCTTGAAGAAAATGGATATCCCGGAAAACTAAAGAATTGAATATGCAAATCATAGCTATGAGAGGATAATCCTTCAAGTCATACCCGGGATGTAGAGTATTGTATTTATAACAGTTTTTCTCATGTTTTTAAGAAAAACTAACTGTTAGGCATCAGATTTTCGGTATCCTAAGCAAGCAATATATTCAGGATAACTTCAGGATATAGTATTCTCCCAAGCAACAGGTATCCTTAATATATTGTTTAACTAAGGGTTCAATCACCTTCTTTAAACACGGAAATTGGAAACACGTAGTAAGAACAAACAATCACGATTTTATCGTAATTTCGAATTTATATTATAAACTTACATGCATGCATATGTACACACAGAGACACAGATGTACATATATATAAACGTAAATACAATTTTTTATATACGGGCGTACATGCAAACTATGACTGTGTGGTACGCAGAACTGATTTTGTTAAAACTTATGAAACTCACCAACTATTCGTAGTTGACATTTTCTTTAAACATGCTTTTCAGGTAATTAGAAAGGTGGAGTAGATTGCTTATGTGTTACATGTTTGGATTGTGATCGACGCTGTGAGCACTTGAGTTAAAAGTAAAGTATTTGAAGAGCTAGTTTTGATTGTATCACCTAATTTGTAAAAGACGTTAGAACGATGTAATATATTGTAAATTAGTTTGTAATGTTTCTTTATAAACAATGTGGTTAATACCAGAGGTATCTGTTACATTCCCGTTTTAAGTATGACAATTAATGAGATCATTTCCTTACGTTTCATTAAGTAGAAGTATTATGTAGGTTTAAGTCTATACTCGTTTAGTATTACTCAAATTGCAACACACTAAATATGTCTAGATTAATGTGAAGCATATAAAAGAGTATTAAAATATCTTTAAAAGAAACAAAAGACTATAATTTAAAAGAAGTGAGAATTTAAACCAGTTGATTACTCTAAATTTTGTTATATTCAAAGATAACATAATGTAATTTTCGAGATATATTCTTATATCAGCAGATAAATCTATCTCATGAAGGAGTCATAAGAAGCTGATAACAACAACCTAAGTTATAATGACATAATATGTTGATTGATCACAACACAATTATCAATAAATATTGTTGAAAATTTATCAGTGGACTCATAAGTTTATTAACTACATATAAATTATATATTGAAGACTTACTGTGATAAAGACAGCTACCATATTTCCTCAAACTGTAATGGTTCGAGAGGTGCTGCATTAAAATTTCGATATGAAATCAATTATTCGTTTATGAATGAAAGTAGAAGACTAAATTTTTGTATCGAATACATTCATGATATGCTTAAGGATCCTATAACTAAAGATCTATTACCCATAATTATTATGAAAGCGCTTATAATCATGACGGGTTTATTGATGACCATATAGAATGCATATCGTACTATGAATGATTAACTATTAATTTTTCCTCACCGGATTTGATTTTGTATGTCTCTTAATATGTTCTGCATGTATAATGACATATAGACAAATTAATATACAAATCAAACGTTCTAAAGGGCTTACTTGAAAATTTTGATCATAACTATTTAGGTTTTAAATAAGGACTATAGTATGATTAATGGGGGTCTTGAGCTGATATTCAATTCAATGACTATTCAATGACTGTATTTCTCTGCTCCAGGTTAAGTTTAAAGTTGAAATAAGTGTTAACTCTTGATCAGTCTTATCTAATAGTCATAATGAATGATTACTCGGCCAAGTGTGATAATGTAAGAATATATATATATATATATATATATATATATATATATATATGGCCATCGATCATTATCATTTATATTATAATAGATTAAAATAATTAATTATACATTATCATATATTAGTTGGGTAATTGTTGATGGACCATATTACCTTTAATTAACTAATAAAGGGTTTTCCCTTAGGTGTATATATAGAGAGAATAAATTAACATCATAACCTAATCAAAAAGCACACATACAATTTTGTGTGCCTCCTCTCTCCCAAACTGTGTTCCTCTCAATAACCCTAACACCATCCTTAACTATACATCCTAAAGGGGAACTCGATCAAGATGAAAAACATGTCGACTGCATCATACTCTGTTGGTGTTTCTACTCTCCCCGCTGTAATAGGTACACATATAATTATAGGTTTATCATGTGTGTGTGTGTGTGTAGGGGAGGGATATTTTGAGAACCTTGTTGAGTTTTAAGAACTTAAGAACTTCATTCTTGACCACACATTTAATTAAATAGATTATATTATGTGGTTAAGATTAAATGTGATTAAAAAATTAAAGTAGGAGAGAGAATTAAAATATACAGTGATTACAACAACTTTAAACGCTCGTTACACATATGTAATAAGTCGACTCGGTGCGTAAAAAATTCTGTAATTTTTTTACGTATAAGTAACCTACATATATTATGTATGTGTAAAAAAATTCAAAAAAAAAATAAAAAAAGAATGTTATGTTAAGTTCTTTCGAGTTCTTAAAACTCAAAGTGATTCTCATTTGAAATCTCCCATATATATATATATATATATATATAGGGTACGGAGATAATAAAAACCCTGAAAACTCCATCTTGACTAGGGATGAGCAAAAATCGGTATTGTACCGATTGGTACCGGTACCGGTATTTCCCGAATTTTACCTTAAATACCGGTACCGTCCGGTACAAGTACCGTACCGATACCGAACCAAACATTTCGGTACCGGTACCAAAAATTGCGATTTTCGGGATCGGGATTTTCGGGACCGGTACGGTACCGAACTCATCCCTGATATTTTGACTATTGATTAGATTTGATTCATGGTTGAGATTTAAAAAGACTTTTTCTTGATTTAAAAATGAATATATTAAAGTACCATAAGGATAGATATATAAATTTGCTTTAATTCTTTCTCTCTCTGACTTAAAAGATGTTTTTCTATCTGCAGGGTTATTATTTGAAGATAAGAATTTAAATCTCTCTCTACTCCCAACTAAAAATCACAAAAACTTTACATATCTAAGGCAAATGAGGTCACAAAAATTAGACGGCTTGTTTTTAAATCTCGTTTATATTTGTTACTCACTTCTTTTCTCTTTCCCCGAACCCCAAAATCAGAACCATACAGAAGCTGTGAAATCGACGACATGCGTTACGGGTCGACAGGCCGTGATGATGATGTTCATGATGGTCATCTTCTACAAAAACTGTGCTTGCTTACATCATTCAACTTTTAGCGGTCAGTCTTGTTTTGAATTGTATCTTTAATGGTGCTGAAGAAACACTAAGTGAACCCACGGGCAGATTATAGATAATCTGGGGGTTAAGTAATGTTTCCCACGAGGATGAGGTCCAGCAGAGAAGGTTGTTCTTCAGGGGACCTGCAAAACAGACACCGTAAGCTCGTCACTGAGAAGGGGGGGGGGGGTTCCTCCTTGTGACCACCCTCCGGCGTGAGAATCAGACTAGATTGCTCTGAATATAAGTGTATATTAAGAGATTGCTAGATAAGATTGAGATATCAGATGATGTCCTTACCATTCCAAGGTGTTGGAGTATTTATAGCCGAAGGTAGGTTTCCTAGAAGGTACAGCCGGCTGAATAGTATTCCTGTTCTACCAACAGTGGACTACGCACAGGCCATGCTGGTTGGTGGATAGGCTACGGCCAACAGTAAAGGTCGGCTATATACTGTTCCTTTACTGCCGGCTACGCACTGTTCCACCAACTGTAGGCTGCGCACGTCCCATCGTAAGGGTTGGTGAGTAGGCAGCGGCTAATAGTGACAAACAGTACTAGAGGGTGCTCCTCCTCGTATTGTTGTCGGTGAGCTGTCACCCTGTGATTGGTTCATGGGCTGCTCTGGTCAAATTGTCTGTTCCGCCCATACCTTAGTAAGTATAGTACGAAAGACCTTCCAGAAGCATACGGACTGGCTCATTTAGGCGGGAGTATTCCCGCCTTGCTCATTCCTTCATGTGACTACTGAAGTAGCGAATGCCTTGTGCGTGTAGCCTTGCTGTTAGTGCGGGTAGCCTTCCCTGATGGCTTGTATCCGCAGCTGCGGGAACAGGCGGGGTACTTCGCCATTGGGAGGCTTTCCCTGCGGGTACAGCTGGCGTACTGCGCGTAAGGTTCTCTGAGCATGGTGGGTCCTGCTGGAGCAGTTGGTCATTGCGCAGACGTCCCTATTCAAGGTGAGTCTTGCGGGTCCAACTGGGCTCTGCTGGGACCTACCTCTTCAAGTCCCCCCAGTCCAATGTTCTTCTCATGAATTATTAATAAGTGAGGTGAACTTTTGGACTTAGCAAGGGGTTTTTTGAAAAGGGTTTAGTTTTTAGGTTTTCCGTGGTGATTCTTCCCGCGGTTTTCCTGATGTCACGCAGAAATTCCCGACTTTTCTGCTTGATCTTTGGGTGTGAGGCGGGTAGGTTTGTAACCTCCTCGTACGTCAGGAGCGTTGAGTCCCACTTGTGTGGATTCTCCGTGGGGTTTTGGTAGTTTTCAACATACTGATCAATTATGCTAAAACCACCAATCCCATCATGGAGTTTCGAACAATATAGTTCTCGACGTTCCCGTCATGCGGGGATGTTATTCCCGTTTCCGCCAGCATGGCCCAGAAGATCCTTCTTGGTTTGAATTCCCTGCAGAGTGCTAAGTATGTGAAGGGTTTTGCCTTGACACTGTACCCGCACTTGTCTTACGGTTACTTTGCTTCCAAGGTATTCTCGGCGTCAATTCCCTGCGGGTGCTAAGTATGTGAAGGGTTTTGCCTTAACACTGTACCCGCATCCGTCTTACGGTTACTTGGTTGCCGAGGAATTCTTGGCTTCAATTCCTTGCAGGTGCTAAGTATGTGAAGGGTTTTGCCTTAACACTGTACCCGCACCTGTCTTACAGTTACTTGGTTGCCAAGGTAAGGGGTATTTTCCCGCTTACTTTTGAATCTTTTTGAATTTTGAATTTTGAAATTCGAAGAGTTGGTGGAAGGATAAGAACAGTCCAAACCTCTGACACGTCGTGCGACGGTTTCTTCTGACTGTGTCAGGACGTGCAGGAAGTTATGGTGACGTGACAGTACATGGTCATTCCAGACGCTTTTTCAGGCGCGTGGGCGCGATTTTTTGGGCGCGTGGCCGCGAAATTAATGGTATGCGTCCTATCAACAGCTGTTGCCAGCTTGCTTTTTGCCACGTGTCATAGTTTCATTGCACCTTCGATTTCTCTCTCTTCCGCATTAAATGCATCGCATTAATTGCGATTAGTATATAAAGGGGGAGAGGGTTCTTTGTAATCCACACTTTCACTCTTCTCTTCATCTTCTAAGCGATTTCCGGCGAATACTCACCTTTTCAGGCAAGCATTCTCCCGAAATCGTTTTCTTCTTTCTTTTGCAAGATGTCGTCTCGTGATCTCGATTCTACAGCCGATGACAAGAGTACTGCTGGCGAGTGCCAGTGTGCTCTGCCTGGCGATCTGTATCATTACATCGTCAGGAAGTTCATGCTCGAGTCTCTCGAGCCTGAGTTTCCTGAACCCCACCAGACGGTGTATGATGCCCCCAGAGGCAAGATCGGGGTTTATGCTGCATTCTTTGTTTATGGGAATCTTAGGTTCCCATTGACAAAGTTTGTTTACCGTGTCCTCGAGAGGCACGGTGTGCACCTGACCGAGGTGCACCCGATGGCGATTGCCAAGATTCGGCACTTCGAGTGGGTGTGCCGGATTCTGGGCATTGAGCCCTATGTTGACCGCCTGATGACCTTCTACACTTGGAGGTGCATCCAGGGGTGGTATACATTGATAACCCGGATTAAGGGTTTAAAGATCTGCGCGACCGAGCGCAGTCTTCGCTGGTGGAAGCGGGAGTTCTTCTTCATATCCGCTCGCGCCATCCCCATTGCCATGAAATTCAAGAACGGGCAAGCACTTCCCAGCCTTCACGCCTCTAACTACGAGGAGGCGGAATGGTTTTCGAAGATATCCCGGGTCCAATCTCCGGTTTACCGGTTTGCGGAGTCCGGGATGGTGATGATGGGGATGAGCCGGGTGTGAAAGGAGGCGGATGCGCGAAAGATTCCGATCGTCCTTGAATACGGTTCGAACTCTGTTCCTTACGGTATGCTTTGTTTCTTTTTGTTGATTCTGAATTTCTTCTAACTTCTTTCCTGTTTATTTCAGAGGGGAACGACTTGCAGTCGCTCCTGAACCCGCGGGAGGCTGACGGTCCCGCTCGGATGGGTACTCGTGCACTGGACGAGAACGAGTTGCCCATCCTAGAACAAACGGCGGATCGGTTCGTGGAGGTCTATCCGCAAGGCCATGAGATCCTTAGCGCCCGTCGGCCAGGTAAGGCGCTATTCGACCCTCGACCCCTCAATGTTGAAACCTCTGCTGGAGTTCCTCTAATCATATGTTCTGATGAGGAATCCGCAGATGGTCCTCCGTTGGTGCGGAAGAAGAAGGCTGCCGGCGGGAAGGGGAAGGAGAAGGTGGCCTCCACTGCCGATCCAGCGCCTCGGTCTGATTCGGAGACCGAGAGCGAAGAGGTGGCGGGGAATCCCGGTGGTGATAAGACCACCGCTCCGGAGGCTGCGACTGTCACCTCCGGAGAGCTCAAGAAGACGACGGTGAGCGGCGCAAAGAGGCCGGCTACATCGGGTTCGTCCCCGCCTCTCCGTACCTTTAGGCTCAAGAAAACCCGTAAGTACAAACTTCCTTTATCTATTAACTTCATAGTTCTTATCATTAACACTTATCTTCTTTACGCAGGCGTGGATGTTGACGCATTCCAGGGTGGAGCGCAGAGGAGTACCTTTCCGCCAATGACGGTAGGCTTGGTCAGCCTTCCTGAGGCGACGACCCAGGCGCCTGCGCCTGCATCCGCTGGTTCAGTCGCTCACTCCTTTGAGCCGACTGTTCCAGCTGTGATGACGTCACCGCCGGCTGTGAGTGCTATTTTTACAGCATCTTTCACCGAGCCGGCGGTTACTATTGCTGCGGATTCTGCAGCGGCCACCGCGGCGGCCGCCACCATGCCTCCTCCGTCATCGGCAACGACAGCCGATCCTTCAGGTATGCATGGGGCGTATCGCCAAACTCTGCCACCTTCCCATCTGCCTGACCTCTTGGATGGATTTCCCTTGGGTTCAGGTGATGGGTTTGGCGGCTATCGGCCTGTTATTGACCCTACAGGTGCGTAGGGTTCTTTTGGCCTATTTTATATTTTTCAATCATCTTTTCCTAACTGCTCTTTGTTTTTTGCAGTGTCGGATTCCAATGAAGTGTATGTTCCACGATGGAACATTCGCCGAGGAACAACCCTTCGCACACCTGTGGAGTGCGTGGAGTGGGCTCGTCACGCTGCTCCCAGTGGTGCGTTGGGGGAAGCCATGGCTAGCTACCAGGAGGGTAGGCTAAGCAATGAGCTTCGGGTTCTCCTGGCCCGGATGCAGCGGCGCGTCGAGCTGCTTTGTCGTGAAAACGACAAGTTAAAAGCAGCTCGCCTTCAGGAAGTAGCTCAGGCGCGGGCTGTCCGGGAGGAAAATAGGAGGCTTTCCGCCGCGGCGGCGGAGAAGGAGAAGGCGTTCAAGGCCCTTGAAGTCGAGGTTCAGGCCCGTCTCGAGGCTCGCTCCAAGGCTGCCCAAGCTGTTAATGAACAGCTTCGGCTGGCTAAGGAGACTGCTAGGAACGCGACTGAAAGGGACACCAAGGCTGAAGCTGTTGCTGAGCCTCTACGCCTGGAGAATGAAGAGCTTAGAGCCAAATTAGAGGCTCTCCAGCAGGCTCATGATGCCTTGGCGATGGAGGACGCTAAGAAGCTTCAAGAAATCCTGGACCAGAGGGGGGTGCTTGACCATACCGAGCGTAAGCTAAAGGGCGTCGAAGAGGCTGCGGCTAAAGATGTGTTGCTTGCCAACCTCAACAAGAGTGAAGCCGAACGCGCCCGTAACGAAGCTCAAGCTGCCCTCCAAGAAGCTCTGGTTGCCAAGAAATGGCTTCTTCGAGAAGCGTTGTCTCAGGTATGTTTAGCTTCATGTCTTCACGCTTTTCTTTGTAAATAGAAAAGGTTCTGATACTTGTATTTTTTTCTTTGTAGGTTGTGCATCGGGTCTTCTCAGAGACGTCTTATGACGATGCTATGAGCACAGCCCTCAACGCTTCTCATGAGGATGGGGAAAAGGCCGGCTTCCTGCTTAGTCTAGGGTTCGTTGAGAAAGGCATCCCGCCTTCCAACTTCCCTTTGTATGATGTGGATACTGAAGCTATTTACGACCAGGCAGTGAACCAGTATGCCGCCTTCCCGCATCCGGTGGTGGAGAAGGTAAACGAAGTTGCTGCTGCTGATGATGGGCTAGCTATTCTTAAAGCCTTCCTTGAACCATCACGCTCTACTGATGGAGCGGGTCCAAGTGGAAGTGGTCCTGAAGCTTGATTCTGAAGATCCCTTTCCACCATTAGCGTAGATTTTTGCTTTTGTATAGCTATCTTTGTAATATTTGAATTTGATGAAATAAAGATTGTGTTTGTTCTTTGCCTTGTTTATTTTACGCATGTTTTGATCTAACTTAGTAATTTCTTTAGTACTTAGATAAGTTAACTTTTTAACGTGGTAAATTATAAGTTTGTTTCGCTTCCTCTTTCATGATTGTGCGGGTATGACCGTCACTTACACTTAGTAGGATGGCTTAACTTTACTTATATCTGACCTGCGTGGAAGTTTTCCTCATCTTTTCCTTTGAAATTTTCTAAGTGTTCAGAATAAGTTAACCTTTGAACGTGGTAGATGATAGGTTGAAGTTTTGCTTCCTTGCTCGTGATTGTGCGGGTAAGACCGTCACTTGCACTTACAAGGATGGCTAAACTTTACTTACATCTGACCTGCGTGTAGGTTTTCCTTATTTTTAGCGTTGTGTTTATGCGGGTTTTGCCGCCTTCCACACGTAACGACTTACTTCTTTCCCCATTTATGCGGTGAATACCGGCACCAGTGTGGGAAGTTCATAAGTATAAAGGTAAGGCTATCAACACATTGTGAAAGGAGAATCATTTCCATTAGAAGTGGCTCTAGGCCTTTTCTTTACAAGTTTGGAATTGATCTACATATAACATTTGCGTAATTGAGCTCCATTCCATGTTCTTGGGATGGGAGTGCCATCGAGCCTTTCGAGCCGGTATGCGCCCTTTCCCAGGACTTCTTTGATAATGTATGGCCCTTCCCAGACCAGGGCCAGCTTTCCTGGGCGTTCTTGGTTCGAAGCCTCGTTGTTACGCAGTATGTAGTCTCCTTCATTGAAGTTGCAGAGTTTTACCCGCGTGTTGTAGTACTTTTGCATTTGTCGCTTGTAGTTCTCTTCACGCACTGCGGCTAAGTCTCTGCGTTCCTCGGTTAGCATAAGGTCCAACCGTCTTTCCGCATCATTGTTTTCTGGCTGAATCAAGACCCTTGGTGAGGGTAAACCAATTTCGACCGGGACCATGGCTTCAGTGCCATAAGTGAGACTGAACGGGGTTTCTCCCGTACTGGCCTTCTTCAGCGTTCTGTTTGCCCAAAGGACGTGCGGAAGCTCGTCCACCCAGCCGGATCTGTGTTCCAAGAGTCTTTTCTTTATGCCTTCGACGATGCTCTTATTTGCTCTTTCCACCTCACCATTACCTTGCGGGTGTGCCACTGAGGTAAAGGTGTGGGTGATTTGAAGTTCTTTCAGCCACTGTTGTAGCTTCTTGTCAGCAAAGTTGGTGCCGTTATCGCTCACCAAATTCTGTGGAAGTCCAAAACGACAAATAATAAATTCCCAAATAAATTTTTTGATATGTTTCGCGGTTGTTTGGGCTAAAGGTTTTGCTTCTATCCACTTGGTGAAGTAGTCGATGGCTACCACTAGGAACTGAACATTTCCTGCTGCTGTAGGAAATGGGCCTGTCACATCGATGGCCCACTTCTGAAATGGCCATGAAGAAGTGACTGGAACAAGTTCATTCTTCGGGCGGTGCGTGTTGGGTGCGTAAAGCTGGCAAGACCTGCATTTTCTGATGTATGCCAGCGCATCCGTATGCATCCCCGGCCAAAAGTATCCCGCGTTGTTTAGCTTAGCTACAACAGCGCGGGGACCTGCGTGTACTCCACAGATGCCTTCGTGTACTTCCCTCAGAAGGTAGTCAGCATCTTGGTTGTCCACGCATCTTAAGAGTGGGCCAAGAAAGTTACGTCTGTAAAGGATGTCATCGATGAGTTGATAATTCAGTGCTTTACAGCGTAGTTTTCTTGCCTGTGTTTTTGACTCTGGTAGTGTACCAGCCGCAAGGTATTTTTTTATTGGTGTCATCCACGTTTCCGTGCCGGTTTGGATGACACAAATTTCCTTGTGCGGGACCGAAGGTGTCTCGAGGAGTTCTATGCGGATATCCTTTCCTAAGTGGGTGAAGGCTAATGATGCAAGCTTGCTTAACGCATCCGCAGATTTGTTTTCACTTCGCTTGACGTGTATGACTTTGCAGTCGTTGAAATCGCGCATAAGGGATTTTGCTTGTGCGAGGTACAGGGCCATTGTGTCGTTCACGGCCGTGTACGTCCCGTTGATTTGATTGGCTACTAACATGGAATCCACGTGGGCTTCCAAGTTTTTCACTCCCATCTTACGCGCAATTCTCAGCCCAGCCAAGAATGCCTCATACTCGGCTTCGTTATTCGTACTTGGAAAATCCAGTCGAATAGCGTAAGTGTATTCTTGGCCCGCTGGGTTGGTTAGTTTCAGCCCTGCGCCTGAACCCTCGTTACTGGCTGCTCCATCAGTGTAGAGTCGCCAGACATCATTGATGTCTTGTGCTGGAGAGGGTTGAGCCTCTTCCTGGCACTCTTTTTCCCGCGATACAGGCATTTCTGCAATAAAGTCGGCCAGAACCTGGCCTTTTATGGCTGGTCTTGGCTTATACTTTATCGCGTATTCCCCCAACTCAATTGCCCATTTGGCTAGGCGTCCCGATAACTCGGGTTTGCCTAGAACGTTTGCAAGTTTGAAGTTGGAGAGAATGGTGATTGGGTGACCCTGGAAATATCGTCTTAGCCTGCGTGAAGCGTGTATAAGTGCTAAGACTAATTTTTCGAGGGTAGAGTACCGGGTTTCTACGTCTGTTAGGATACGGCTGACATAATAGATTGGCATCTGGATGCCTTTTCGTTCTACTAGCAGGACTGCCCCGGTTGCTCTATCAGTTGCGGAAAGGTATAGGATTAACTCCTCTCCCGCTTTTGGTGCTGTCAGCGTTGGGAGTTCGATCAAGCGTGACCGAATCTCCTGAAAAGCTGCTTCCGCTTCTGGTGTCCAGCGGAAGTGCGTTTTCTTTAAACAGTTCCTCAATGTTGACACGAAGGGAAACGACTTATCCGCGTGGTTTGCCAAAAAGCGATTAAGTGCCACTAGTCGTCCATTCAGTGTCTGAGCCTGTTTGATGGTAGTAGGTGATTCCATTTTGATAATGGCTTCGACCTTTTCAGGGTTCGCTCTGAAGCCATCTTTAGTGACGATGACCCCCAAGAACTTCCCTTCTTCCATTCCAAAGGCACACTTGCTCGGGTTGAGCTTCATGTTTATCTTCCTGAGCGTGTTGAAAGTTTCCTCGATGTCTTTCAACATCGCTTCTGGGTCAGGGCTTTTGATGACCAAGTCATCCATGTAGACTTCCAAGTTCCTCCCAATTTGGGTATGAAACTAGTTGTCCATCAGGCGTTGGTATGTGGACCCGGCATTCTTAAGTCCGAATGGCATCATTTGGTAACAAAATGTGCCATCGGGCGTCCGAAAAGCGGTTTTGTCCTGATCATCAACGGCCATGTGGATTTGATGGTACCCCTTATACGCGTCCAGGAAGCATTTAAGGCGGAATGGTGCCAACGAGTCCACCTTAAGATCAATTTCAGGTAACGGATAACAATCTTTGGGGCATGCTTTGTTCAAGTCTTTGAAATCTATGCACATGCGCCATTGTTTGTTATTCTTCGGTACCATAACGGGATTTGCAACCCAAGTTTGATATCTACTAACGCGTACGATGCCTGCGTCAAGGAGTTCCTTGACTTGGGTTCTACACGCGTTAGTTTGTTCTGGCCCCATTACTCTGCGCTTTTGTACGATCGGCGTAACAGCCGGATCGCATTTGAGCTTATGCTCTGCCTTACTTCGGGGTACACCAGTCATGTCAGCTGGTGTCCACGCGAAGATGTCAGCGTTCTTTTGTAATAAGCGCTTGGGTAAGGTGCGTGTGGGATCAACAATTGTTGGGCCAATGGAGACGGCCTGGTCCGGGTACTTGCCGTTGAAGGCCCATCTTTCTGGTTCGGTGATGGTTGGTTTAGCCATCTTTGATTTGGGTTTAGATGAGACAGATGCGATGCATACCTGGGGAATGCCGGTGATCATCGCTACACCCTCAGCTGTTGGCCATCCCATCATGCCGTGGACTGAGGATACCACGGCGTTGAATCTTGCCATCCCGTCTCTCCCGAAGAGAATGTCGTATGTGTGGTGTGGCTTCCTCATCACGACAAAGTCCACATCTTCTGTGCGGGAATGTTTCCCATCCGTAAGAGTGACGGGGAAAGATAGGATACCCAGGGGGGTGTTTGTGCTGCCATCAAACCCTTCCATCGAGGCGCAGATCGTTTCCAGGCGTTCCTTGTCTTCGTCATCTAGCTTGTCGAAGAACTGCTTGTACATCACCGTTGACGAGGCGCCGTTGTCAGCAAGAGTGCGGGAGGTGATGTAGTGCCCCAGCTGGCTTTTGATGACGATAGGGCCTTCTTCGCTGGGTCCTCCTGGCACTCGCGGGAAGCGCACCTCAGCTTCCTTCCACGCACATGGTTCTATCGTTCGTCTTTTTCTTCCTCTGATATTACCATGAACCATGTTGATGCTGATGTCAACGGGCTTTCGTCCGTTGCCTCGGTACCGGTTGTCGTTCCGTCCTCCCTTCTTGATTGATGCCACCAGGTGTGCCAGTCTTCCATCCTTGACGAATGCTTCAACAATATCCTTCAAGGATGTACACTCTTCCGTACCATGACCTTTTGTCCTGTGGAAGTCACAGGATTTGCTCTGATCCGCATTAGGTCGCTGCCGGATCATTGGAGCTTTTGGCCACGTTAGCTTTTCAGTGGCAAATATCTCCGTGACGCTTTTGGTGAGTGGCGTCCACCGGTGGCAAATATTAATGTGTTGTAGGTGTGTTACATCAAATGTTGCAAAAATCGCTAAGCGGACCCTAAGCGGTCGACTGAGGAGTTGGGAGTAGTCGGAGTACTCGGACATGGTAAACATAAAGAAAATTAATTTTTGAACATTATATATTTGTCAAAATAAGCATAATTCACATCAAAAGGGTACTCTAGCTGGCTCGGCAACTTTTGGATGACTTTTAACTGACCTTTAGAGAATTCTAGCCCGCCTAACCCGACTTTTGACTGCCTAGCCTGACTTTTTGTCCGACTTTTAGAAATTCCAAGCCCGACTAGCCTGACTTTTGAACGACTAGTCCGACTTTTGACCGACTCCGACTAATCTAGGCGGGCTTGGAAAAAGTCTCCAAGGTAGGAGTCTGAGGACCGACTAGTCGGCCTTGGAATCCGACTTTTACAATACTGGTTACGTCTGGAATGACGGTAGACAATGATTGTGAAGTTTGAAGATGGATGAAGTCATGGGAAACATAAAAATTATTTTTAAAAGTATAGTTCCTTATTATAGGAATTCATAATCTTTGGATTGCTAAAAAAATACAAAACTGCAAATCCATTATTTTGTGTTTGATTCCACCATAATTTATAAAATTCGAGGTTTTCTTATTTTCATTTTTAGAAATTGGCTTCAAGGTTCTTTGTTATTATAATTTTTTCTGGAAATATGTGAGACCGGTAATAAAAAACAAGAGAATATTTGGAAATAGTGTTACATACTTTTAAAAATATATTTACAAAAATAAAAATATGCTTTGATGTAAACTTATTTAAAAATTTGTTACATACTTATGTAAAAAATTGCAACAAAAATAAAGATATGCAAACTTATTTAATAACTTATTTACAAAAATAAAAATATGCTTATATGTAAAATTATTTAAAAACTTGTAAACATATTTAAAAATATGTTTATATAAAAATTTGTTAATATTATAAACATTAGAAAATTGTTAATATTGTAACTTTATACAAATAAATTTGGCATGGAAAATATACATATGTACTTTTACATATTTAAAAAATTTGTTAATATTGTAAGTTAAAACTTTTTACATAAATAATAATAATAATAATAATAATAACACTACTACTACTAATAATAATAATAATAATAATAATAATAATAATAATAATGTAAAGTTAAAGTTTGTTTAAAGCCATCAAATATGACAAAATAAAAGAGTAAGTAATTCGGTTTTGGTTTTATTTATAAAGTTTAAAAATTATGTGAATCTAAAATTTTAAAATAATTTACATATGTTTGCGGCTGAGTTCATTTACATATTTAATATAGTTTACATATTTAATATAATTTACATATTTTAGTTTTTCCATAAATATATTATTTACATATATAACATAATTTATATATTTTATTCAAATTTACATGTTTAGCATAATTTACATATTTAATATAATTTACATATTTTTGGCTTTTCAAAAATATATCAATTTAGATTTAACATAATTTACATTAAAATTTTAAATTTTTTTTTGAGAATCACTTAAATTTTATTGAAAATAACTTAAAATCGAATCAACCTTTGTCATTTAAATATGTTAAGTTTTTTAGTGGGGTGTTTTCATGGAATTCAACCTTTCTTTGGAATATGAACTATACTTAAATATTACAAAAATATTGCATATACACATGTAAACAAATGTGAAGAGGGCCTACAATACAAATAGATAAAAATCATAACATGAATATGTACGAAACACTAAAAAAAAATTATTTGTGACAAAACTATAATTTAATATATAAAAGCATAAAGTTAGAAAACCTATATTTAATAAACTAAATGGTTAGCTATATTCCAGGCACCTTACTTACATGTGATTTTGATAGCCATTGTGGTCCATTTACTACTTGCCATAATAATGAATCCATTTCACCATGTAAGTGTTTGACCGGGTTTGACCCAAAATCGCCCAAAGAATGGAGTTCAGGAAATTGGGCAGGTGGGTGTGTGAGGAATAAGCCATTAAGATGTGATAAAGGAGATAAGTTTTTCAAGTATGAAGGTGTGAAACTACCTGATTATGCAGTTAACATGGGGAATAAAAGTGTTGTTGAATGCGAAATCGAATGTTTTAAAAACTGCTCATGTTTAGCTTATGCTCATGTACTTGTAGGTGTATTGTTAAGTTATTTGTGTCAATGTTTTGTTGAACTGTTTTTAAGATGCATTTGGGTTGATTATAATAAAAGTTTATTTTAAGATGTATTGTGGTTGGTTGTAATGAACTCGAAGCAACAACAACATAGGAGCTCTAATTAGGCATTTCAATCAAACATAACATGGTCTTTACTTTGAGTAATAACAATTAACTGGTGTTTTTGCCCACGTTTCGCTGAACAAGTCCTTGTTTTTTACATTGATTGTTGTGAAACCAAGACCTGCAAAATGTTGCAACTGAAATAAGAATTTATGTAGTTAAACACAAAGGGTAAAGAGTGACAGGTAATTATAGTCACGTTCAAAGAGAAAATAGTGACCCAACATAGCAATACACCAAAGTACATATAAACAGACATCTGTACTATTAGATGCAATTAGAGTTCCAGAAAAAAGGCATTTACTCGAACACATGGTATGCGCAAAATTAAAAGAAAACTCCTAAAAGCAAGTGTCTACAACAACAAAGAACAAATGCAACATGCATATACAAAATGATAATAAAAAAAGGTATGGCCCGTCAAAAACAACTCCAAAGTGCACGCTTTAGTCGCACTTGTGTGAAATTCGTAAACCGCCTTCAACAACAACAAACAGCAACGATACACAAACGAAAAAATATATAGTTTATAAGCCATTATAATACATGCATCTACAACATGCACTAGCAAAATAAGTAAAAGAAGGTTCCGGCAGTTACAATAATTCTAAATCTCACATTTCAATAAAAGATTTCCAACCGGGCATTTAGTCGAACACCTGGTATGCAGTCCGTAAAATACCGTCAACGACAACAAACAACGTCACACAAAAGGGAAAACGCAGCTTCTAAGCCATTAAAATACATGCATTTGCAACTAAAAAAAAGAACTCACGAAAGGGGAAAAAAACAAATCACTTTACCTGAAACAAAGTTGCGACCAGTAATTGGAATATTAGAGGTATGAAGACAAAATTAACCGTCACTCCTGTTTAATAGTTATTACAATAACAATCAGTAAGATAACCGTCACTTCCTGTTTAAGAGTAATATAATGAGCAAATTAGTGTTGATTAAGTATATATTAATCATATGCAACTTTATATTACATATATGTAATATATAAAATTATATTACATGTATGTAGTATAAAAATAAACTGTTACCTTGTTGATTAACACCAACAAACTACAATGTTATATCATTATAATTGATAGATTTTGAATCAGCATGAACAAAGGAACCAGGTTAGGGACTCCAATCAAACAAATTAGGGCTTCTCATCGATAAACAACTGTTAATAATCTAGGCCTGGAGTTACGTGTCAATTCTAATGGTATACTAGTTAAACAAACACGAATTTGTAAGAAGATAAACAGTCGAATCGGAAATACCTTCAATTTTCATGTTAAAAATATTGAAATTAGGTTGAATCGATCTTCAATAGAAATCGAGATGTATCAACGCTCGAGTAAGGAATCAATCTTCATTAATTAGGGTTAAGAATCATAAAGTATGATGTATATTACGATATGTTTGTTGAAAGCATCGCACATGGCTAGGGTTTCATCGAACAGGGGAAGTCAAGCTTCTATCTCACAGAGAAGCAAGCAACGTGTGTCCAGGTCTATTGATATGCAATTTTACAAATAAAGCCCTGTGGTTAGGAGTTTTTTAGTTTTCCCCCTAACTATGAGTTTTCTCTTGATCCTTCCCCTATATATATATATATATATATATATATGGTAAAGTTAAAATGAAAACCCACTTGAGTTGTGAAAACCCACAAAAACCCTATGTAACATCGTTTTTTTTGTTACATGTAATATATGTTGTAACATTTAATACAAAATATCAAAACATAAAAAAAAAATGTTTTGCTATTTTTTAGCATTTTTTTACTAGTTTTTATATATGTTTTCATGAGAGAGAAAAAGTTATATTTATATTTATATTTTTTATTTACTTTAATTGTGGACCACAAGATTTAAATATTAATTAAAAACATGTGGTTGAGAATGAGTTTCTAGAGTTTTCACAACTTAAGTGGGTTTTCATTTTATACCTAGCATATATATATATATATAACGAATGTGTAATATATAAACGATTAATTACTAGTCCGCACCTCATCATTCGACTAGCGGCTAACAAATTATACGACACTGCATAGAGTTGTTCTAGATATGATGAGTATATAACTATTGGACAAATCAAATTTTAGTAATTTAGACCATGATCCAATTGTAATAATTATACTAATAGTTTAATTTGTGTCGCTCCCCACTAATTTTAATTCACTCGATTTCCCCTCGCAAGGAAAATACGTTTCCTCATTTAGCTAATAATCATGTGTATATATGATCAGGGCCGTCTTCGAAAATACAAAAATAAATCAAGGCCTGGGGCATGAAAAACAAAAGACCCTAAAATACAAACTCAAAATCTTATATAATTTAGGGGGAAAAAAATGATGACGATACACAAAACAAACCTTTTTTTAGTAACTAAAATACTTAAATAATTTGTGTCATTCTTAAATTTTCTTTTGTTTATAGTTTTTGATCTATCTAAAGTCATTAAACATCAATAATTTACTAACATGCTAATGCAAAAATTTACTAAACATTTAAATTACATTTCAATAAATATGATAATTAATATTCACTTCTTCAGTAATGGAAGGTATGTGTTTGATGTTCGGGGATTATGATATTGCATACTTTGGCACGAGTAACAAGCAAATAGGGTAATCTTTTATCATTTCTTCATTATCCGCTCTTGGTTGCAGTACCGAAACCAATAATTAAACTTTACTTTTGGACTCACAAGTATATGTGTTCTAAGAGCATGTTTATTATACGTGAGAATATTTGCCGCATTCGTATAATTTTACTTCACTCGCTATTTAAAAGATATGGGAAATAATATTCTAGTTTTTTTTATAAAATAAGATAAACATATAACAGAAACTAAATGAGGGATAAATAAATATAAATAAAACATTTTAAATAAATAAAAATTTGAACGTCAAATAAAGTTAAATGAAAAATAAAAAGAAAAAAGAAAAGTCTTACCAAATTTTATTAACCAAAAAATAAATAAAGTAAATAAATAATAATGTTTGTCTCATCGTAATTCCCACTGGTCAAACAAAAAATTAAATAATAAGATAATAAAAGAAAAGTTGTACTTTAAATAGTCTTCTTTGTTTACCCAAGAACCAAACCACCACCGCACCCTGCACAGTGCTCGTCCATGCCGGAAAAAAAATCCAAAAGAAATTCGTTCACTCTCGTCTTATACAGAATCAATAAGCAACTTGTATGAGCCAAAAATATACATATATATATATGATTTTTAAAAAAATCATGGACCTCTCTAAGGGATGGGCCTGGGGCCTGAGCCCTCCTTGCCCTCCCTTATAGCCGGGCCTGTATATGATGATTATGCGAGCGAGATTGATCTTGTCAACGAAATTAAATGTTTAGAATGTTAGTGGTTATATTATCGGTATGAATTATTATCTCGCCTCCGATTAAGTGAAATAAAACTTAAAAGTTTTGACTAACGATGAGTTTTTGACTTTGACTAAAAGATTTAAGAGCATAATTGCACACAATGCAGCAAACAGAAGTTGAGGTTGCATCGGTTGAAAAAGAACATAGAGAAAATAGTATTAGGAAAGGCAATAGGAGTCAAGACAAAAAAGAAGTGGTTTGAAAAACAATTTTAGTTACTTTTTTGCATGTAATTTCGTAGAACTAATTTTATATCCACCATCATTAATCCAAAAACCGTCTTTAACGTTACAACGCGAGTATCTTAATGTTTAAACATTGGTTATCTTCTCATAAGGTTACGCCTCCAAGAAAACACGCAGGTCATAAAACTTGTTATGCATAAAATACAATGATAGTGTTATAAGTCAGAGTATCAATTGGATAAACGATAAACTAGGATAGATCAACGGTTCGGTTTTGGATACAAATACACCACCGAAATAAACTGCAGGGCTGCGATAACTAACGGGAGATACAGATACACCACTCCGGATAAGAAATAGTGTCTAAGAAACACCACTCGAGATGTCAAAATCAAGCTAGTACGTAATGACAAATCAAATCTTAACTCAATTCAACGAGATAAAATTCAACACAAAAATTCTTCATTCCAAAACTCAATGAAATCGTTCATTCATGTTGTCAACTACATTTTAAAGGCAACCCACGTTGCTAACATCTCAAATGGCAAAGAAAAATAACCAACTAATTAAATAATTAAAAATAACAAAAAATGAAAATAACTGTTATGCAAATAAAATTATCATGTTGCAGTATAATTACATATTTAACTGTTTATTGTTCCCTCCTAAATTAGGTGGACGGGAACATCAATACGAGAATGTGATCACTACATTACCTCTTTGGCGGGCGCCTTGTTGAATGTCATAATAACATAATTTTCTTTTTTCTTTTTATTTCTTGGATTCTAAAATGGTGAGTTTGACCGTTTGCCAAAAATAATAAGTTTATCTATTAATATATAGTTCATTTTAACCGTGGGACACCGTTATCAGATGTAATAACTAAATTTTTACAAATAATTGAATTAGAATAAAGACAAGACAGATTTTTAACTAAGATAAACGAAATATAAAGTTAAGTCAACCGTCTTTCAAAAGGTAGACCTAATTCTATATTCATAATCAGCATAAAAACTTGTGACTTGATAAGTTACATATGTAAACGAAATTTCCCTAATTAAACAACTGAACTGGAAACTGTCAAGCATATCCTTGTCTTAATATCAATCAAAAACAACTTTTTTGTATTAAAGAAGTCCAGATGAAACACCTTTAACTTCTATGGCATTCGTATCAGTAGTTATCCATGAATGTTTTGAGTCGGCTGGAATAAAATCTGCATTCTCAAATTGATAAGCAACACTAGATTAAAACTTGGAACAAAAGATAACTTATAGCAAGACCACAAAAGAGATTTTACATAAAAAATAGTTATCTTTTTTCGTAGGTTAAGATGCAATCAACTTTAAAGGGCACAGATTAAAAGTTAAAAATACTTTAAACAGCCCGGATTGATCTTAGAGCCTTACACTCTATTCTGGCCATTTAATATATAATAATATAAAGTAGTAGTAGTGGCATTAATACCAATAAAGATATAGTCTCAACTTCTATGGTCTTTTGAGGTATTTAAGTTTGATATATAAACTAAGTTTCATATGTTTTGGGAGTAACAGAATTGTTAATTCATAACAATAGACACATTAAGTAGTTTATCTTTAAACATTTTGAAATTAAATAAAAATTGTCTTTTGAATGACCATGGTACTTCATTTTATCTGTCATTGATAGGTTAAAAATAGTTATAGGGCAACTGTGAGTGCTTATTAAGTTTTGATCCATTAGCTTAGTCAATCAGTTTTGTACTGTTATTAATCACAACCGGTTTTGACCCGTTAGTCAACCCAACCAGTTTTGGTAGATTAGCTGATCCAACCTGTTTTGGTCCATTAACCTACCCAAACAGTTTTGGATCATTATCATAGAATATTATAACAATAAAAATAATTTAGAAATAACATAAACATTATTCTAATAATGTAACAATAAAAAAATTACAGAAATAATTTGCTTATTAAGTTTTGACTCGCTAACGATAAAAACTTTAATATTAGTTTATATAGTCATATATAAAATTTAACATTTATAAAAAAGGAATTTCAATAAAAAAATAATAATATAGAGCTGGGGAACCCATTTAATAAACAGATATATAAGTTGTCATTAAAAAATATTCATAAACAGAAGGTAATCATGTTGAAATGGACTGATTAATTAACTGGAAAAATGGATTCATCTAAAAACAGGGTCAGTTGAGCCACCTATTTTTTTTTTCTCCATTTAAATACAATTTAGCGGGCTTTCAACTTGGTTGACCCGCTTTCTTTCTATAAATGAAAAAGGAGAAGAGTCATGTACCTTTTAACATAAAGCTCAGTCTTTCCAAGAGCACCACCAACACATCCAAAATATGCACAGGCCCCGCTTGTTCCACTCGATTCGCCTTATTTTTGTAAGGCCTGCATATGTGCTAAAGTTAAAAAGTGCTTATCAACTCTGTAAGATCATAAACCTGTAGATCATATGAGTTTGGTCCATATAATCAAAGTCCGATGGTCACTGAAGCAAATGAAATATAATTAAATTTTTGGAAGCAAACACGCCACCAAGAACACATGTGTATGGCATAAACTTGAATGAATTATTTGTAGTGTTGTTTTTGTGGCTTCAATCATCAACATATAGCTTCACTAGTTTATTACAAGGTTTACACACACTAAAAACAACAATTGCTCTTTTTTTATAGATTGTTGTAAGATTGTTGCTCACTCAGTTAGTGCTTTTACCAACATTGAAAAAGCTTTCTTGGGTAGATAATAAGGGTATTAGAGCATTCTCATCCGATTCCCTATTCCTATATCTATAATTACACTAAAAAACACTATATTTCTCTCTTTTGTTTAATTAAATAATTTTTTTTTACTTTATTCATTACAGTTTTCTCTCTCCACCCTATAATTTACAAAAAATCATTACCATTTTCCCAAATTTACAAAAAGTCACTACCTTTTCTTTCTTTACCCTATAATTCATACTCACAACCACTCAAAACCCCACCCTATAATTTATAAACTCCCCTCACAAACATATAGGGAACCGGATGAGAATGCTCTTGGTGTTCCTTGTTCACCATGCATTCCCGGCTCCACGATCGTCCGCATTTGTCCTTCCTTTCATATGAGTTGACCAAAATACCCTTACTTTTAAGGACCAAAATCATTATATGGATATACACAGATGTAGTTTTTTCTTGAAAGTACAACTAATTTAAGAACTTTGTTTACCTTTGCATTGTAATTCTCATAAAGCAAGATGTTGAACTGATGGAGACATGATACACAGCGGGCCACCGAAAAAATGTAGATATTCCTATGTAGTATAACTTTTAAGGACTTTGGAGAATCAAAATAGTGCATGGATTACTATATTATAAAAGATAAAACATACTAAAGCAACAGTCACACCAGCAGCTATCTTTATCCTGATACTCCAATTTAGTGGAGTCTTCAAAGGATCTAAAATAAATTATCCAAACTTCAACAAAAACTTCATAATAAAGGAACATGAAATATTACACCAGAAATTACCATTTGAATGCTCCTTTAGGCTTCCATTTTCCACATTTTCAAACACAAGAAACCTGAATGTTGAAAATAAAAATTTTAAAAACATATTTAAATATTAATAATAATTATATGAAGCTTACGGTGCATACGAACGTATTCTGTTGGTCTCGTTAAAGTTTGCAGAAAGTACACTTATACTCATCAAACATTGCCAAAGAAGAGCACTGGAATTAAATGAACAAAATCCCATCATGTTATAACCTTTAAAGCATGGAAGTCAACGAATTTGACCTCAAATGTTTAACAATAACACACAAAATATCAGTTACAGACGTGTAGTGTAGTAATCTGGATTTGGGTCAAAAGTTATAGTATTAAGCAAACCATAGTTTCATCCAATCATGTAAGGCCCTGATCCCGGAAACCCTACATTGGCGTTGGATTTACTCATAAACACAGTTCTAAAATCAGAGTTAATTAAAACTTTCGCGGAATAATTTAAACTTCATACATCACATTACAAAACATTCATTCTTGTCTTAACATACAAATTGTGATTAATTAAAAACAATCTTGACACTTCTTCGTAGATGCCAATCTCTTCCGTCCATGCCATGTGTCCCTCCTCAAGCCAGCTGCCTCAATCTATTTGCCTGCATGAATACTAAAAGTCAGCTACGCTAAGTGAGTTCTAGTTAATCATTTAACATACAATACATTCATACCCTTACTCATACGCATCCGAAGATACGTATTCATACCTTATTTACTCTTACTTCTTTCATACAAACTTTATATATATATGCACGCGCGCTTACATACTTTCTTTCATAAGGCCTTGTAATTTATCATAGGCTATTCTATCGCTACCATCACAGATATTATTAGGGTCTGGTCCCTTCTGTCTCAGATATTATTAGGGTCTGGTCCCTTTGTCTCCAATAACCATACCTGTCACGTCACTCGATCATACATTCATTTTCATTCATGCATACTTTACATATCTTCTGGTCATGTATATACGTATATGTACATATTCATTTGTATAAACATTTCATAATAACATTCAATACTTAATCATACATATATCATACACATATCATACACTTACCACTTAAGTTAAGTGTATTAACAATTATCACAAAGGAGTATGCACACAACCCCAAAAACATAACGGATAAAGGGGCTAGAAACTCACCTGAAGTCGGTTTCTCTCGCCGTTTATAGTAATGCCCTTCTTTAGCTGTGCACGGCTAACTGTATAACGCATTACGAGTGTCAAATATCCATTACTATTACTTCTTAAATCTAAGTCAATGACACCCTCAACTAACGGGGGTTCTGGGGCAGCGCCCCTGGTAGCGGGGTCTAGGGGCGGCAGCCCCTAGCAAGGTCCAAGGGGCAGCATCCCTGGCTGGGGTTGAGCTTGGAAAAATTTTATTTTCATTATGTCACACCCCGACTAGCACAATGCGGAAGCGTAACACGGGAATGTAACAGACACCTCTGGTATCAACACATTGTTTATAAAGAAACATTACAAACTAATTTACATTATATTACATTTCTTCGTTCTATCATTGTTTTACAGTCTAGGTGGTACAAACAAAACTAGTTCGTTAACTAAACGTTCTTACTACTAACGCCTTTGCTTCTATTCACATAGCATCAACCACACACTTCAGGCAAGTGACAGATCACCCAATCATCCCGATTTAGGTACACCTGAAAAGCAGTTTAAAACGGGTCAACTACTAGAGTTGGTGAGTTTCACGAGTTTCAAGAAAACAATAATGAGTATTCACAAGTTAACACTTGTAATCATGAAATAAGTATGTATGTATGTAAATGATGTATGTGATGTAATTATGCTAAGCTACAGTGAAGCCTGGATTGTTCGTGCTGCGTGCCTCCATTTCCCACGCTCAATCAACCACTGTGGCCCCTTTCCGCCCACAACATGCCCCGGTAGTTATGTCTAACACTACATAGCTGGTTCGTAAAAAAAATATGGACATGTGCAAACGGGATAATGTCTCAGCAACCGTGCTGGCCCCGCCTGGGTTTGTCAAACCAATAGTACTATTCACAAGCCACCGGCTCGAAGTTAATCACTGTGTTATTGGGGACTTTCATGTGTTAGCACTTAGATAATTCACATCATCACATGTTTCAGATAAGTATATAGATATAAGCAAACATGCTTTTCACCCCAAAAGTTCGTAAAACAGTTTAAAAGTGGGGTCATGAAACTCACGGTTTAGTAGATATTCAGTACTGTATCAGCTCGTGGTTTGTTCGGTCCGCTATCAGTAGTTCCTATAATCAATATTATAATAATATTAATATTTTAATATTATTATAATCTCAATACTAATCTGGGCTGTATAACTAATCTGGATGTAGCTGGAATGCCCAGAAAGTGGCAATAGGCTTAGGTTAATACTTAAAACCGAACTCGGCTCAGATTCCCGTTTTCCCAGCTGGGCCAAGTTGCTCGTTCACAGCGTTCAGAAAACAGTTATGGGAAAATAAGCTTGGGTAAATGTATTGGTTAATAACATGATTAAGGTATAAAGAAAGATCACATACTGGGGTCCCGGATTAGCCACGGGGTCCGTTTCCGTTTATTCAGTTTGATTTAAGAAGGAACGCGCACAATCCATCCGTATTGTCCAGGTTTCATAGAAAAGTTCGTTTTTACTTAATTAGTTCAAAAATATGATTTTTGATCACTCTTGGTGCTTTGATATTTTCGTAGGTTCGTTAGTCACGAACTTGCCGTTTTTTATAAAAACTGAATTTATTTAATATTCAAATTAGCATAATTAATTAACCGTTAATCATTAAATTATGAAAATTTAACCACTTATCAATTAAAATATGTAGATTTTTATAAAAATATTTCTGGAATTTATTTACTGATTTATTAATTTATAAAAATTCATTTTATCAGCTATATTTCGCCTGAAAATCGTCCGTTTACCCCAAACAATTTCCAAAAATTCCACAAAATTTTCTGAATGCTCAAATCATGTCCCAAATCAACCTGTATCAATTCCAGAATGTAAAAAGTTCGTGCAATATTCTTTTCGGCCCAAATTCGGATATAAAAATTCACACAAACGCATATAAACAAAACACCTTTAAACTTCTCCAAATAATTCCAAAATTCATATGTGATCAAAATACTTTAAATATGAGTTCCCAAAAAATTTTCATAATTTTTGAAGTATTTTAGCTATTTTTCTCAAATAAACGTCCCAATTCGGTAATAAATTCGCCAAATATTCTCGGATGGTCGAAAAATTACCAAATTTAAACAGAGACTCATTGACATGGTCCCTGATGTCCCTGATAAATTTCAAGTCTTAACAATATGCACATCACAATCTTAACCTAAATAGCCCGTAAACGAGTGTTTCGGCATTACCTTAGCGGGTTTGGCTCGTTTCCAACTTTTTAATCAAATTTTCAGGTTCTTGTGCTTCTAAGCAAGCTAGTTACAAGTCCTATATCACAAACCAAGCAATATTTCATCAACATAACAGCCCTTAACTTAGGGTTTCGCCTAGTGCACAAAAAAGAACTTTTGAACCGTAAAAACGTTGTTTCAACCTTTTAATCCGTGTTTATGGCCAAAAAAAACTGTCAAAACAGGTTCCTTACCATGTGTATGATCAAAACATGTTTATGGACCATTTTTAGGATTTTTATACGGTTATGAATGATTTTTAGTAACAAAGACATGTTTTTATGGTATTAAACGAGTTTAAACAAGTACAAAAGCTACTTATTTAAGCTTTTTACCTTAGGATTTGAAGGTTTTTGGCTGGAGCAGAACTTATGTCCAGAGTTTTCAAGAAAATGAGGTTGAAAATATCTTGGATCTAGTTTATATGTGAAAGAACAAAGGGGGGGCTGCTGTTTGCGATCAGAGCTTCATGGGCCCACGTTGGGCCCATTTTGGCCCAAGTTTCTGATTTCTCAAGCCCAAATACGAAAAGCCCGGTCCAAATTTAGTTTGGGTTCGGCTTTTAACGCGAAAAACTTATCGGGTGCGACAAACAGCGCGAAAACAAGTGTTTTTCGGCTAGTTTTGTGTAAAATTATAAAAACATACTATATGTTTGTAAAAATCAAAAATATTTTCACGGATCGCTTAAAACATTTCAAATAAGTGTTTGGTAAGTCTTTTTCGGCTTATCGGATGATACAATGCTTGGTTTGTAACTATCTTTCGCGTTTAAATCTATAGCGGGTAGTTAAACGAGCATATTTTTGTTTAACTTGTTTGCTATCAAACTAAGGCCATATTTCTAATGTTTTAGCTTGTATAGGTCGTATATCACTTATAGATGGCCCCCCGAGATATCTGGGTCATAACCCGACCCGTTCGATTAATCGTTCGTTTGATATGCAAAAGACGTTTATTTGCTTAATTGGTAAATACGTACTGAGGTGTACCTTGTTTTGGCTCAAATGTCACATATTAACAGTCCTTTAACAAAAATGCATCAGATAATGAATATTATAAAATTTTGTATGGAAGAATTTCGCTTCGTATGGGACTGTTTCGCTTCGCATGAAACTGTTTCGCTTCGCATGGGAGCGTTTCGCTTCGCATGGCTAAGCGAAGCGAAATGCCTGTTTCGCTTCTCATGGCTGAGCGAAGCAAAATGCCTGTTTTGCTTCTTATCGTTGAGCGAAGCGAAATAACTGTTTCGCTTCTCATCGCTGAGCGAACCGAAATGACTGTTTCGCTTCTCATGGCTGAGCGAAGCGAAATGCCTGCCTTTCTTCGCTTTTACCATTTTAAAGCCATTTTACTTCGTGGCTTTTTCTCAGGACCTGATTTTTACTCTTTCCCAACTTTTGACACATTCTGACCCCATGCACCTGATCCTGAACCCGTCTCTCAACGTCCAAACACCACCTTTTTATCACAAAGTGCACCCGAGAGGTTATAACTTACCTAGTTTATATTTTTCTTACATTTTACAACCCGATCTATCATTATATCTGTTTGCATGACGATTCTAACCATAAAACTTAACCATTTTAAACTAAAACCCACCTTTTGCTTGCGGGTTAGAGTTCAGATCTTGACAACTCGAGGATCTGGACGTGATTCTTGTTGCTTGACAATGTTAAACACGAGATTCCACCCTTCTTTGGCTTGGATTTTAAGTCCGAGTGCTAGAGAGAGTGTATGTGTGTGTTTCTTGAGTGTGTGTGTTTGTGTGTTTGGATGAGAAAGGAAAAGAAAAGGAAGAAGTGGTTGGGTTATATATAGAGGGGGTTTCTTGGGTCCCACCACCCATTCCCAATTCCTACTTCCCAAACACTTGACACAAGACTACTTAACGACACACAGTTAAATAACAAAACTTTCCGTCATTTATTATTTAACAAAAAGTTGGACGTTACAATCTGACATCGCGCTACGCGATGCATTAAGAAAAGGGACCATCGCGCTACGCGATGGCTCCCAGAATCAGCTATAAAAGGGGAGGGATACGACATTTCATTCACACACCAAATCACACACTTTTACACACACTTAGTCTCGAGAAGCGTGCCGACCTCGTAATACGTTCCAAGCTCCAAAGTCCCAATGATTTGAGCCTCGATACGCGGTAGAAGTAGAAGCGCTGCTCGTCCAAGCTTAGGCATATAAACTCCAAATACCCGCATAAGGTAGGGATTCTGCCTAAATATTATTTTATTATTATATTATATGGCTTAGACCATAGTCAGGAGTATAGCCCAAAACCTTGATCATGATTATGTTTATAATAGCTTTATACATGCAAAGGTTATAGTTAAAATAATGTTTCTTCATGATTAAGAAACATAAGCTTTTACATACAAGCAGATATAGCAGTTTCTTCACAACTAAGAAATGTAAGATTTTACATACCAGGGTTATAGTCAATTCAATGTTTCTTAAATGAATTTTATTTTCATTAACAGTCCTTTAACAAAAATGCATTAGAAAATGAATTTTATAAAATTTCGCATGGAAGAATTTCGCTTCGCATGCATGGAATTTCGCTTCGCATAACTTTTTCGCTTCGCACGAAACTTTTTCGCTTCGCATGCTTTTTCGCTTCGCATAGTTATGCGATGCGAAATTATTGATTTCGCTTCGCATGGCTGTGCAATGCGAAATTCCTGCCTTTCGTCATTTTTACCATTTTAAAGCCATCTTCCGACACATTCTGACCCCATGCACCTGATCCTGAACCCAAATCTCTCATAGTCCAACGTCACCTTTTTATCTTGAAGTGTACCCAAGAGGTTATAACTTACCAAGTTTATATTTTTCTTACATTTTACAACCCGATCTATCATTATATCTGTTTGCATGATGATTCTAACCATAAAACTTAACCATTTAAACTGAAACCTAACTTTTTGCTTCGGGTTCGAGTTCAGATCCGGACAATACGTAGATCTGGACGTGATTCTTGTTGCTTGACGTTGAACATGAGATTCACCTTTCTTTTGCTCGGATTTGGATCCGGGTGTTTGAGAGAAGAAGTGTGTGTGGGGGGAGGGAGACAAAAATGGTGAAATGGTGGGTGGGTTGGGTTTATATAGTGGGGTATAGGTCCCACCACCCACTCTCCATTTCCATTTCAAATCCTTATCCAAACATTTTACACACGACTAACTTAACGACACACAGTTAATAACAAAATTTTCCGTCATTTATTATTTAACAAAAAGTTGGATGTTACAAATCAACGTTTGTCTGCAATATGTTTTGTGTCATAACCAGATGAAATTCCTAGTTGATCCAATCGCGCAGTCACTGGTCCTTCGATAATATATATGAAAGATTATAAAAAACTGAAATACGTAGCCCAAATTAAAGATATTTGGTATTATAAAAACCATAACATCTTAATTTTACCTTCAATTAAAATTGGTTGTGCACGACGTTGAATGCTTTACATTCACAAAGATTGCATGTTCATCTTCCCCAAGAACATGTTTGTAGACCAGTCCTGCCCATCTAAGGCAATTTGGGTTAGGCCATCCATAGAGTTCATACTTCATAGTTTCTCTACCACATGCCAAAAGTAAACATTCTGTATTTCTTTTTTGTCTATTCGAAGAGCAGTGGTCTAAAAATTACCAATGTGAAGTCAAGTTAGAAGCAATGCAGGAATCGAAAACCAAGTTCACCGAGATTAGATGTTAATATCAACGTATTAGTTACTTACCCTCTGCCATAGCAAGAATATGAGAATATCCAATGATGAAGGGTAGATCGATTCCCTTCAGGTTGATAACCACAAAGATTTCCTTGGTATGATCATTCACACCTATAAACAATAATATATGTTAGAATTCAAAATTTAAACTTCCCACATAAACCTTTTTCACCTGAATTAAAATTATACCTTATTTTTCAAGGCAATGACTTTCACCACTCTGTCTAAAACAACCATTGGTTCCCTCTGTTGAGGGTTTCATATGCTGTAGCAGGCAGCCCCGATAAAGTAATCGTCAAATCCCTCAATTAATTTCAAAGTTCTAATACTAACATATGATTTCACCAACAACAGGACACAATTAGTCTTACTTCAAAATTAATAATAATTTATATAACTATGTGGTACATGATTTTTTTTTTTGGGACATCTCAATGTAGCGAAACTAAAAGTGTATTATAACTGCAGATTGAATACAAATCATAAGAACGCTATAAATGAGCATTTTCTACCTTGGTTTCTTGATTTTAAATTTCGAGTCATGAACATGAACTTTATAAACACTTTCTATGTAATCTTTAATGTTATACACAATTAAAGGAGAATACAAAAACTTTATAAACATATACCTCCAAAAACTTTTCGAGATAGTTGTTTACTAATGAGATATGGCAATAGCCCAGTTATAATAAGCCTACAATTAGAGAGCATGAGCATATTGACATGTGAAATTTCAAATTCAAGTATTTTAACTGAGCATAATTCACAAGCAAGTAAAGTTGAGATTGAAAAAACACAACTTTACTTTTTGGTGATCTAGAGGATGTAGGTGAACCACTTTTCAAGATCAGCATGTGATCATAAGCCACCAGCAGATAAATGAAATGGTCAGGCTTCTGCAAACAAACTCAAAATTTCAAAAATCTACATCATAAGATGCAGCAATATGCTAAGTTTATCATCACAAAACATATATACTTCTAATTTGAACCACTCAGTCATTCATTTTCTTCTGTTCTTCCTAAAATCTTTAAGCAACTGACTGAGATTTCCCAGAATTAATACTTCCAGCATCATCATCATAAAACAAAAAAATCTAACAGATAATAAAATAGCATAATTCTGTTCACAAACTAAAAAGAAAAAAAAAACATAATCAGAAACCTGAAGGCTTAAAATGTGAATCATACATTAGCTCAAAAAACAATCAATTGATATGTGAGCTGGACTTGAAAACTTCAATCATCAATGCAGGGTTGAATCAGAAAATGAATTCGGTTATCTCCTCCTGGATTTATGCTTAGGAGGAGATAGAGGTTTTGGAACTGCTAATACAAGAGAGGGGGTACTGGAAGGAACCGCTACACGACGTGATGAAAAGAGAGAAAGCTGTTTTTGTTTATGATAACCGCCATGAAACTGCCGATGGAAGAGGAAGATACAATCACGTTGGGAAAAAAAGTTATAGGTTTTTAATCCTTATCACATGTACAATATTCAATCTTGGATTTAAAACTCACTCTATGTTAACCTATTAATATAATTTTCCATCAATTCATGACTAGTGAGTAAAATTTTTCTAATTCTCTTTAAAATTACTCTTTCATCACTTCTAATTTCCCATCATTTTTCTATAAGTATTCACTATTAAATTACTCTTGTAAATTGTAATAGCTACTGTAATAATTTATTTATTTTTGTTCCTCTCATAATTGTCATCAATATCATATTGCTGAAATAACAATCACAATTAATCTAGCACTAAGGTATAATAAGTCAATAATTACCATAGATGTGTATCTAGGAAAAGATATTATACCAAAACACGGCAAGTAACCATTTGCTTGCAGACGTGTACCTCTCAATACCAGCAAATCTGGACCACACATCAAGATTTTACACCTATATAAACCCTTCAATTCCCAAATCATCCATATTTTACAAATGGCTTCAAAGAGCAAGGCTTCACTAGTTCTCTTTCTAGCTCTGAATCTGCTCTTTTTTGCCATAGTGAGTGGCTGTGGGACTTGCGATAGCCTGATCACCCCGAAGCCAAAACCGCAGCCTAAGCCAAATAAAGTACAAACTTTTTTAAAATATGAATTATTGATAATAAAAAATTAATAAATTTAAGTTTACACCTTTTTTATTGTCATACTAATTAATTTTTCTGTAATAATCCTCACCTTATATATGTATATAAATTATTTATGCATGAGTGTGGATCATGGCTATATGCATTTTTCTAATTCATATCCTTTCAAACTTTGCCTTTAATCTGCATCTGGCGCCACATGATCAAACTAACTGTTTGTTTGGTGTGTATCTGGCAAATTAGTGGTAATGCTGGACTGTTGTTTTCTATTTTTTTTTTCTTTTTGGATACCGTTTAGGCTATGGTAGTCATGGATTAAAAATCAAACCGGACATCAGACTTACAAGACCGTTTAGGCAATGAGTTGTTCAACTACGTTTTAAGACGCTTTCATCAATCAGCTCCACAGATTTTGTATGTCCCTTGGCGGGTGGATTTAACAACGTTCTTGGATCAACCTAACTTAGTGCTAGCGGAAATCACACTAAGCAACCTAAGAGGTCTCGGATCTTGAACTTTATGTTCGGGTATTTGGAGAGAGAGAGAGCCGAGAGAAAGAAAGTATGTTAGAGAGTTTGAGTTTTTGGCAAAAAAGTTCTTTCTTCTCATGGCATGCTCTCTATTTATAGAGGAGCATGCATGAGAAGTAGTATATTATTTCTAATGCCCAATGGGCTTCTTTACAACTTCCCTTGGGCCTAAATACAAACAAAACATACATCAAAGGCCCAATACATACAAAAGTGACCGAACGGCCCAAATACATAAACGAACCAATACAAAAGACTAATAATACAAAACGGGGCCTAACAATCTCCCTCTAATCTTTAGTATTGAAAACCGTCCGTGTCGTAATCCAACCAGTCGTCCTCGGGTAGTGGAAGTTCAACAACTCTTTTAACAAACTTGTTGAAAGCTTCCACTATCCGGTCTGTGTTCTGACGACCGATGTCCTCGACGGTTCCCAGGGGTGAATTGTAGAGCTTCTTGATATCTTCTATGTGTAGTCCCATTAGCTCGTGCTCGTCAAATACGCGAATTTCAGGTAGATCTTTGCAGCGTATGACGGCCTCCCCTGTCGTGTTATCGAATTCCCAGCCAATGAATTCTCTGAGGATGTTAGGAATAAAGGGCTCGCCATGGTAGATGATATGACAGTTCTTTGGTGCCCTGTATCTCCACATTGTTCGTGGCTCTCCGGTGGCTGGGTCTATCTCCCTTGGGTTTATGAACTTCTGACCCTTATTCGGCTCAAAATCTTTGTAGTCGACTTTTGATTGACGATGAAGATAATTTGGGATCCAACTTTCCAACGTGCTCCCAACTGCACCATGGCCTAGAGCTTTTTGGAGATAGTTGATGTCAAGCTCTGGCAATGACTTCAGCTCGTGGTGATTTAAATAGATCAGATCGCTGCTATATCGTCTGATGGCCCAACACTCATTCTCCTTATTATATTTCGCGTAGACGATCAGTGAATCATTGTGGTAAGGGTAGATGAGGTCGCGGGCACATGCAGTACTAGACACGATATGATTCTTTCTCTTCTTCTTTGGTGGTTCTTGTGTTAAGTCGGCTGCCGGTATCGAGACGGGATCTGTTGCAAGTGCATCTGAAGCTTGAGCAGGAGGAGTATCTGGATTTGGCGAGTAGTTGATGTCGTCATCTGGTTCGTTCACTACCTCCTCGGTTCTTGTTATAAACTCTTCAAAGCTCATTCCTGCATCAATAAAAGCATCCACGACCCTTGTAACATTACCTGGAAAAAAGACGTCTTTATATAAGTCGTCGATCTGTGAGTCATGCTCCCTGACTTTGCTGGCAGAGTCGGGATCAGCAGGGTTTTGAACACCATGTTGAGTGTGTGGAGGTGATTGAGTGTTATCTCCACCTCCACCTCCTACTGCCCCGGCCCCTCCATCTCCACCGTTTCCACCATCACCATCTCCATCATCATCAGCATTGTCATCGAAGCTATCATGCACGTCGTCATCTTCATCGTCTTCATCATCATCATCTTTGTCATCACCTTCATCACGTTCTTCTTCACCACCTTCAGTTCCAACATCAGTTTGGACACCCTGTTATACAACATGACCAACAGTCGCCTCATCTCTTGGATCTACACCCTGTATTCCTCACAAGGACGCGTTTGGACCTGCGGTTGGTTGAGATCCCTCAATTCTCAAGTTCTCACCGGACCCCCTCCAACTCCCGAACACCGCATCAAGTCGATTCTCTAATCCATGAAATTCATTTGAAGAGGCTTGATGCTTGCTGAGCAATTCGTCAATGAGCTTTGATTGACGTTCATTCAACCTCTCTTGTTCAGCTTGTCTTGCCTGAAGAGCTTCAACTTCTGTTCTCAGTCTTTCGTTTTCAGCAACCAGTGAATTAGACGAGCTTGACTGATTCTCAAGAGATGTGATTCTGGAGAGAGTGGCTTCTCTTTGTACGTCCCACTCTATAACTGTATCATCGATCTTCTTGTACAGACTTGCTTCAAGTATAGTGGCCGACGACATGCTCCTTTCAAGTGTTTTAGTGTGCGTCGGATAACCCTATAACAATGACCCTCACAACTAAGCTTTAAATATAAAACGAAAATCCTAGACCACACACAACCGGCAAGTGTACCGATCGCAAGTAGTATAGACCTAGGAAGTCCGAGTATCGAACACGTGGACATGTCAGAACGCTAATGATCACTAACCCTAAACAAGACCTACCTAAGAATAATATCTAATTGATTTTTGATTTCTTTTAACGTAACTGAACTAACTAGATTGACTGACAAAAGTTACCTAAAATAGAAAACTTAACGACAAACTAACTGTGTTAACTTCGGATGGAGAAAAAACGTCTACCTAGGTCTGAATCAAAATGTAGGCCTAACAAGCTAATGGATTGGATGATATCTAGACACCGGTCCCTAAAGATGACACGACCAAGGATCGCTCGGGCTCACTGGATCACCTCTCGATCTCACTCAATAAACCCTAACTACTCTTAATCGGCTAAAACGACCAAACCGGGAAACAATTGCTAACGTGTTCTAATGTTGACTCACCTCTCGGTCTCACCAACACTCGACCCTAATGGCAATGAATACTACACAACCAAGGATAGAGGAACAATTCAACTTAAACCAAAATAGATCAACTAGTCGCTCAAACACCTAAACCTGACAAGAAACGAACTCGCTCTCGCGCAATTCTTATTCTAGCATGCAAAGGCAATGAGACAACCCTAACTTCTTATCACCTCTCAGTCTCTAAGAAGGTGTCTAACCGCTGTACTTTAACCTTAAATTCATGCAACAAAACCCTACGGTTGTTCCTACCGCAAACAAACCCTAAACACAAAGTCTAGAATCAAACAATGCACTGATCAATCAACACAAAACTAATTAACCGATACACGGGGTTTAAGCAATGAATTACCCAAAATTTCCAGCTCTTAAACACAACCTATTTCATGTCTAAATCAAACTTTACAATAACAATTAACATCTATCAATCAAACAATCCAACAAGCTCATCAAACACTAACAATTATCATCATTCCTAGGTAGAACTAACAAGTTTAGCCTCTAATCATCTTTGGACAGCCATGAACACTTAACAAAAACATCATATAACTCATCTCAATAATCAATTCAAGCATTCAATGATCAACAATAATCATAAACAAGTTAATCCTTAAAGCAATTGCAAAACAATTCAACAATTGATCAAGAACAATGAAAGTGATAAACAAAGTTTAACAAGAAAGGATATAAGATAATTTTCGAGCTGCTCCTTGGCTGTGAAATTGATGATGAATGATCCCGAGGCTTGGTTCTTGTGTCTTCTTCCTTCCCTAGCCATCACACGATCAAACCCTAGCCGACACAAGACTTTTTTCCTTGCTTTCTTCCCTGCTCACTGTTCCGATCGAAACCTGGCTGCTAGCTAGGGGCTAGGGTTCCATTTTCTTTTTTATGTTATAATATGTGTAAGACTTGGGCTTCCATGATGCCTATGGGCCGGGCTTTGAGCTTGATCTTGAAATCGTATGCGTAAAAGGCCATAAAGCTTCTCGAAAAGCTCGGTTTTTCCTCTTTTAACCCGAAACCTACAAGATAAATAAAAATATGTAAAACCTAGATAATATAAGTTAAAATACATAAAACATAATATAAAAACGTAGATAAAAGGTGCGGAAAATAAGTGTGTTTTACAACACATCAAATATCCCCACACTTAAGACTTTTTCGTCCCTGAAAAAGAATACTATACAAGATCATAACCGAGTTAAACCGACCACTCTTGGTTTTATTTATTTATTATTATTATTAATATATATTTTTTTTCTTTTTAAAGTATTAGAACAAGTGACTCGTTACCCAAATATTTCTTCCAACTTTCACCTAATAACTAGATCAGGTCGATTGCCGGTATTGCTGTCCACTTAAACCCATGCCCCTAATACTTACCGAGGAAACTAAGGCGTGACAATTTTATTAGTTTGTATGACTAAGTGGAACCCACACCTAAAGGCCCTACTGCCACTTCACCAATTCCATTATGGTTTTATCGGGCCGAGTCACCCCAACTTGACTTAAACCTATTGCCACATGATTAAAACATTTTGACTGATATACAAACTATAAACTCTAGCTCTCTTTCAAGTGCACGAATTACAAATGCATTCTTTTCTTTTTTCTGCCTTTTGGCTTTTTGCATTTTTTGTTGAATACTCATAATACATAGATTTGCATGAATAGAAACAAATACAAAAGATAAAACAACTAATATACAGACGATCATGTGACTCGAGGCTTGAGTATGACCCAGCTTTTCATTCCAGTCCTGTCACGAGTTTAGTTAAACAAAAAAAACCCCTAAGATGTTTCCCACTAAAGTCAGGCCATTTAAAAGGTTCAATTAGGTCAACAACCAAACCGCCCTTTCATTCTCAAAGGCTGAGCCTACCGACACATTGATTACTGAGTCTAAACCATTCGGTTACCAAACACTACGTACGGGTCTAATGGGAACTGTTCTTATTTATTATATATATATATATATATATATATATATATATATATATATATGAAAAACACCAAGAAGTTTTAAAACAAACACGACCCGATAATAATATCATTTCCTGTTTAACATAGAGAAAACATGTTTCAAGGGACAATTTTTTTCAAATTTTTCAATTTTTTTTTTTCAAAATTTTTCTACAACAAAGTAAAATAAATCCCATCCCCACACTTAGAACGAAATCTTCCTCGATGAGAACAAGAAAATAAAAATAAAACAAAAATGCAAATATAATATACAAGGATAAAACAAGGAACGGGTTACTCCCCTGGTTTGTGTGCAGAATCTTCAATAGCTGAGTAGCAACCAAGCGACCGTAAGGAGTTTATGCAAGGAGTTTATGCAATGAATTACCAAAATTTCCAGCCCTTAAACACAACCTAATTCATGTCTAAATCAAACTTTACAATAACAATTAACATCTATTAATCAAACAATCCAATAAACTCATCAAAACCTAACAATTATCATCATTCCTAGGTAGAACCGACAAGATTAGCCTAGCATATTATTTGGACAGCAGCAAATACTCAATAAAAACATCTTATAACTCATACCAATCATCTCAAAATTCATTCAACAATCAATCCTACTCATAAACACTTCAATCTTTCAATCAATTGCAAAACAATTGAACGAATGATCAAGAAAATAAAGTTTGATGAACAATGTTTAAAGAGGAAGGATATAGGATGATTATGGCTGCTCTTTGCTGCTGTAAAACTGACGGGAAACGTCCCCGAGGCTTGGTTCTTGCTTCTTCTTCCTTCCTTAGCCGTCACACCTTCAAACCCTAGCCGAACAACACTTTTTTTTTCTTTCTTTCTTCCTACTGACCTGTGATCGGAGCTGCTGGCTAGGGGCTTAGGGTTCCATTTTTTTTTTATGTTATAATATGTGTAAGACTTGGGCTTCCATGATGCCTATGGGCCGGGCTTTGAGTTTGATCTTGAAATCGTATGCGTAAAAGGCCATAAAGCTTCTCGAAAAGCTCAGTTTTTCCTCCTTTAACCCGAAACCTACAAGATAAATAAAAATATGTAAAACCTAGATAATATAAGTTAAAATACATAAAATATAATATAAAAACGTAGATAAAAGGTGCGGAAAATAAGTGTGTTTTACAACACATCATGTTTCTATTCTATCGGCGAGTCTGGATTGTTCCTGTGTAGTGCTGCATTCTTGGTGGACTCGTGACTCATGAGCAGCTGCTGATTCTGGACACGGGTATGCAGTGTATTTGTCAACAGTCTCTGATTTTCCATTTAAGCCTCGTGCACGACCTTTTGATCCTCCAGAACTTGGACCCTTGCCTTCAACTCATCCTTCTCTTTTTCATCCTAAGCCTCCTTCTGCTTCATCTCCTTTATAAACTTTAGAAGCCCAATCTCGCGCTCCGCCCTTTTTGCATTTGATTCTTCCAGTGCAACGATCCTTTCTAGGATAGGATCGACGTACACTGGAGTTGTCAAAGACTTTCCTCTGGCAATTGGTCTAGGGGCAAGGATGGTGGTTGGAGGGGTGATAGACATGATAGGTTGTGAGGCGGTTTAGGTAGGCATGATAATGGTTTGGATTGGAAGTGATAGGGGTGTGCAGGTGGGTGGTGTTGGCTGTTTTTGTGGTGGTGATGAGATAATGGTTTGGCTCCATAGGCATGTTGATTGAATGGGTGAACTGAATATGGAGGATGTGAATATTGAAGAGAAGGTGGGCTCAGAGGTAGGTGGTGTGGGTGATGTAATGGTTGGGATGGTTTAGGTCGGGTAGGTGGTGTGAATGGTAAGGTCTCTATATGGGTTGGCTGCTCGGGTGGTGTGGTTGTTTGTGATGGCTCGGGTTCGGGTTGGTTTAGGTCTGGTTGTGATTGAGGCGGAGAGTCTGGTATTCTAGGCAGGAATGTGGAAATTGGTTGGTCAATATCTAGGGCTTCGGGTGATGAGTCGGGTGAATCATGAAGTAGGATTTTGGTTGGCTTGGCTTTCTTTCTGGTTGTTGGCTTCTTATAGGCAGGGATTTGGATCTTAGCAACGTCTAGGTCTCTAAGGACTTTTGCTATGGTGTCTTGGGTAACTACAGGTGGGGTGGAAGGTTTTCCTTTTGAGGAAAGCTTGACGAGAAGCTTGGATGACTTCTGGGAGTCTCCAACTTTCCTGATGCGCTTGAGTTGTGGCTGCTCTTCCTCCTCCTCTTCATCAACCTCTTTTGACTTGCCCTTTCCCGAAGAACCACCAACAGAAGGCTTGTCAGTAGCCTTCCTTTTAAGGTCCTGTCTCCCCTTCTTTTTCCCAACAACCGGCTCATCAGTTGATTCCAGTTCAGCTTCACCCTCAACATCAATCTCTGGCTCAGTTGCTCTAATCTCTCCACTTTCCTCAGAAGCCTCATCCCCAGCAAGCTTTGTTTCCTCGAACAACCCAAACTTAGGACCTGGACGTGGTCCCTCATACTGATGTCCCTTGGACTTGGTGCTCAACAACACACCAAAGATTGACGTCTTGATCTCGTTCACATGATATGGCTCGGGAAGTGACTTCTTGTCCTTGGCTTTCTTGGACCCCGGCCTTGGAACATCTGGAATCAAATCGTCAAGAAGCATCTGTACAAATCTTGGGTACATAAGCCATGTCGCCCCACTCTTAATATTCCCCAACATGCATAGGAATATCCTTCAAGAGTAGTTGAACTTCTTTCGAGTCGTCAATGCAGACATAATGCGGACCTAGTCAGTACTCATGCTATCAACTCCTCCACGAATATCAGCAAAGCAATGAATGACTATGTGGAATAGAAACCTCCAGTATGGTGGAAGATGTTTCTTCTCGAGGCTCTTCCACTCAGTGTCGTATCCCATCTGTGCAACAAAATCAACCAGCTTCTTCCTATCTCCCTTCTCATATGTACAATCTGGCTGGTCAGCAATCTTCAATACCCGTCTAATGTCTACTTCACTGATGGTCAACTCTTTTCTAGCAACTGTTTTTGTAAACGATAGAGAATCATCGGCAACCTTGGCAAACTCCCAGAAGTCCAGGACCCATTTATAATAAATAGATGGATCGGCAATGATAACATATGCAAGGGGTGATTGCTTAAGCCCCTTGACCATAGACCTGAACACTTTGTCGTCCTTTGCCTTTGGCAACCCGAGAGCACAGAAGTTATTATGACTCTGAAATTAAACCATAAGATCATGAGAATCATCATTAAGACACAACAAAATAAATAAGATATATGCATAAGCATTAAGTATTCACATACTATATAACTTAACTAATTAATTATAGTTAATTAATTATGTTATTATGTTAATTAATTATATACATTCTAGATTTAATAAGAAATTAAGTTAATTTTGGTCAATTATAGTAATTAGTCCATTATGTACAAGAGATAGCAGGCCATAACAGTCCAAGTGTCCAAACAGTTTAGCAGTCCAAAACAGTCCAGTAGCTTCAGTTTGAAATTTCCAAAATTTTGCTAAGTATGACTTTTTCGCATGGTTCTATTTCGCTTCTCATGGGATGCGAGGCGAAACAAAAAGGTTTCTTGCTTCGCATGACCAAGAGAAGCGAAACAGATAGCATTTCGCTTCGCATGATCATGAGAAGCGAAACAGAGATCATTTCGCTTCGCATGATCATGAGAAGCGAAACCTCCTTCAAAGCGAAAAAGTTCCTTGGCTTAAAACGTTGATTTCTTTTCCTTTCCAGGGAGTCGCCCATACCTGAATTAGGTTTCTGGAAAGTTTGAATGCAATCCCCTTAGATTTACATGGTCAATTGAACCCTTGAACATATGAACAAGCCTAGATCTATAAACTGTTCAACAAACAAACCTAAAACTAACAATTTAATGATGATTAACAAAAATCTAAGGTCCAAATAACAGAATATAGTCATGAGAACACCACATATCATGAGATTTGACTTAGATCTAACCGACGGTTCATAGGAACCGCCGTCTCGATCTATGAGAACCCAGAAACAAAGATTAAAGGTTGAACGGAGGTGTTTATGAGGTTATACCGAGAGAGGATAGTCAGGATTCAATGGAATTTTTGATAAAGAGTAGGCCGGATTGTTGAAGATTTGAAAAAGATTTAGGGTATGAAAGTTGAAGATAAGAGAGAGAAGAGAGAGTGAAAAGTGAAAGTGTTTGGTGAATAGTGAAAGATATTTTGGTTTTCCTTATATATAGGGTCAGCCTATCTCGCGATAAGGTCAATTCGTCGCGAGTATTCACAAAAAATACACTCTCGGTCCTCGGTCTTTAAAAAAATTTGCATTTTCAAACCCGGAAAACATTTACTCACCGAGTCCAAGCACTTGTTTATTTATTTGATTAGTCTGTTGTTGGTCATTTACCGTTAACTATTGCAAGATCAATCTCTTTGACAAAATAAAACATAAAAATAAAATAAACAAATATAAATATAAATATAAATATAAATATAAAATTAAAGTAAAAATAAAAATATAAAGATAAAAATAAAAATAAAAATTAAAAACAAAACTTAAAATATTAGACTGTACGAGTACTTAATACTTAAGAAAATAAAAACAAACTAAAACAAAGAAAAACTTTCTTTAATTGAAGAGTAATGTTGAATTAATTTACATAGCCCTTTTTTTAGATTAATTTTCAAAGAACGATCGCGACATGGAATCATATTGGTTTGCAAAACCCTGGATCGCGTTTCCATTTTAAAGTTATTGTGACACAAATTCATCATTAACTGCAAATATTGTCCACTTGTTTAACTTGACAAGTGTTTTGGTGTTGACGTGATACATTTAAGGTTCAGTTAAGCACGAAACTTATGTAGTCCCCACTTAATCAGACATATTACTGATTCCATCATGTCTCGGGACTAGTTTGTGTTGACATATCACCTCAACTTGACTTAAACCTTTCTTAGTTGATCACAGTATTCTTATTAACATACTTGACTTTTTATACTCTGTACACTTGACGCTTTGTGCTTTGCATATTTGACTCGATCTAAAAAGATTAAAATAAAGCAGAAGATTCAGGGCCTTAACAATCAGATCTTGTATGACTACAAACAGAGAAAGTCCAAGGCTTGAATTAAAATAAATGAAGAAATAAAGCAGAAGTTAAAATCCCTAAGATTGACTCTTTTGACTCTTTTTCTAGATTTTTTTTTAATTTTTCCTTTTCTGACTCTTTAATCTTTCTTTCTTTTGCTTTTCTTTAAAGCTTTTCTTGACTCAATAAAAATTAAAAATTGACACATATTTCATAAGACAACTGTGATCAAGTAAAGAGAGGCTTGGGTATGACATGTGTAATTACATTTCATCCTTCATCGATATGACTTTAACGGAATCATGCAACCACTTCATAAGCGTATATCCACTAGTGACGGCTAGAGTTTAAGTTTATATCACTCAACACTTACTTGTTTGTCAAGCCTATCTGAACATTGATGAATGACTTTGTAGCCTTTTGTTCTACTCTATTAACGCGCTAGAATCATTCATACCAATGTACTATCACTTTCCAAAAGGTTGGATCAAATTCTTGATACAAAATTTTAAATATCCAACTCCCTCTAAGCAGGAGCTCCCTCTAAGCGGGATAAAATTTTTGAATTTTCTTAAGTTTTTCTTAAATAGGAGTAAAGATGAAATTAATATTATATAAAAATAAAATCTTTTTGTTAAGTCAAGTGACTCGATTTTTGATTTTCTTAAAGGTAAATTTAATATCTTTTTGTGGAGTTAAGGTTAACTCATTTTCTCCCTCTAAAATTGTGACATTTTTGAAAAATATTTACAATTTTAAAATAAAAGATAAATTTACTGAAAAGAAATCATGCCCACTGATTCAACGAGAAACAGAAACCGGGCACAACTGAAAGCTTTTGTAGAGAGATCTGCAAAGTTAAAATCGGTATGGACCCTTTTTATGTCGACAAGCTTACAATCATAACAATCACGAATAAAGTGTATTCGTATGTCGATGTGCTTAGTCTTTGAGTGCTGGACCGGGTTTTTAACAATAGCAACGGCCGCCTCATTATCACATTTGATCGTGGTCCCATAGAAATTCAAACCGTAATCCAGCAGCTGATGCTGGATCCATATCACTTGAGAGCAGCTGGATGCGGCAATGTACTCGGCTTCGGCAGTAGATGTGGACACAGTAACTTGTTTCTTGCACTGCCATGAGATCAACCTATCTCCCAGAAATTGACATCCTCATGATGTTGATTTCCTGTCAAATTGCATCGCTCATAATCACTATCGGTGTAAGCATGAAGATTGAAGGATGACTCTGTTGGATACCAAAGTCCCAAACGTAGTCTTCCTTTCAGATATCTGAAAATACGCTTGACAACAGTCCTGTGGGATTGTTTTGGGTCTGGCTGATATCTGGCACACTGACAAACAGGGAACATGATGTCCGGTCTGCTTACGGTGAGATACATCAGGGAACCAATCATGGACCTATATAGGTGCTGATCGACTGGTTTTCCTGATGGATCAGGAGCTAGAACAGGTCGCGTAGCGATTGGTGTCATGAACGAGGATGAATCCTTGAACCCGAACTTCTGAACAATGTCATGAACGTACTTCTCTTGATGAATCAAAGTCCCGTCCGTCTTTTGTTCAACTTGTAGACCCAGGAAGAAAGTCATTTCTCCCAAAGAACTCATCTCAAATCGTTGTTGCATGACCTCCGAGAACTCCTTACACAGATTTTCATTCGTTGACCTAAAAATAATATCATCAATATACACCTAGACCAGAATCAGGTCATCCTTAACTTTCTTGACAAAGAGAGTCTGATCAATGATTCCTCTTTTGTAACCATTCTTCACCAAATGATCTGCCAGTGTTGCATACCAGGCACGAGGTGCGTGGTGGAGACCATAAAGTGCCTTGTCAAGTTGGTAGACTTGATCAGGACGATCTGGATCTTCAAAACCTGGAGGCTGACTGATATAGATTTTTTCTTTGACTTTCCCGTACAACAAATCAGTCTTCACATTTGATGTTTGGGTAAAAGTTAATTAGTTTTATATATTAATTAGTTATATTTAGGTTAATAAATGAATGAACATTGGTACTTCAAGCATTGCTATGTGTTTTCTAGGACATTGGAAGTTAAAGAGCTTAAACGAGCTAATTCAGAGCCATCCAGATGAAGATTAAGCAAGCCTCGAGAAGATGGAAGCATGGGGAAACATGTATTGAGGGTTAATAAGGATTTAGGAAAGGATTGGATGAGAAACATGGAGCCAAAGTGAAAACTGAACAAGATGGGTTACCAAGAAAGTGTCTTTTAGTAAAACGGGCATATCTCGGCCTAGAAAATGAGTTACGGAATCCATAATATATGAATTTCATGTTTCTCGACGAGAGGAATCTGAATTTGAAGTCAGTTGCATCTTCGCTATCAATGCAACTTCGAGATACGCGAAGATGCTCAATGTCAGCAAAAGTTAGGGTTTTCACTATTTAAACGATTGTTCGACCCTATTTCGATTATTACGACTTCCAGAGGCAAATGAGAGGTTCTAGGGCGATTCTCCATCATTCCAAGTCTTCCGATTAGTTCCGGGTTTGCATGTTCATCAAAGATAAGTATTTTGCATAATATGTCGATGTTCGGCTAAACTCTAGTGTTCGTTCTAGGCTAGGGTTTTGTGTAATTCTCATTAAGACCAGATTCATGTGCCTAATGTTTATGAACTTGATTTAGTTTATTGCTTTTATCTTGTTCAATTGATTGTTTGGTTGTTTAAACAGTTTGTGATTATTGATTTGTGTAACGTTTGTTTGGTTGTTCATCAACATTTAGGGTTTAAGCTCTTGTGTCATTGAACTAGAATCATCCAACCTTATCATTGAGTTAGTTGTCCTAAACCATAAATTGGTAATTGTGTAGATCGAGTTCATTTGTGTCAACAATTCGGTTAGGGTATCGTTTGTTATCACAATCAAACTACTAGGTCTAGTAATTACTACGCAATCAAGACAAGTTAAACTGGTATTAAGTTGAATATCACATTACCCGAACCTAGAATGAATACCTTTAATTAATAATGTTTACAAATCTTTTTAAGTAATCATTTAGTTTTAATTAAATCTTTTTCTAAAATTCGCTTGACAACGTCTGTCCGCCTTAGTTTAATAATTAACTTAGTAATATTAAATTAGCACTTTCCTTGAGTTCCTGTGGAGACGCCCTTACTTACCCGTACTAGTTTATAGGTATTTAAGTCTTAATTAGTTGTTTTTTAGTAGACCGCGACAGCCTACGTCAAAATGGCGCCGTTGCCGGGGACTCAACGCGCTTAGTGCTAGTTTAGTTTAGTTTAGTTTAGTTTAAATTAGCGTAATTTAGTTTAATTTTAGTTTAATTTCTTTTCTTCGTTGATTTTACGCGGGTTGTGCTTGTTTGTGGTGTGCAGTTAATTGTTCAGGTTGATGCATACGAGGTTTGCTCGAGACAAGGAAGTATTGCAGTTTGATCCTGAGATTGAGAAAGCCACGAGAAGAAACCGAGCAAAACAAAGAAGGGTGAAACTTCAAGACCGAAAGAAGAAGATATGAATCATCAAGAAGATAACCCCTACCCGGTTCCACCTGTGTTTCAACCCGATGACCTTAACCCGCCGCACAATCGAGAGCAACCGATTCCACAAAATATTCCACAACACCATCCACAAAACCCACCAATCCATGACCTACCACCATTCAACCCACCCATTCACCAAAAATCTTTGATGAAAAAAGCTTCGAATAGATTTCACAGAAGTAGGCGGGGGGAGTTTAGAGATTGTTTCAATTTTGGCTCAATCTACGTCAATCCCCGCACTCGAGATTCGATGCCCCAAGACAATGCCCTCGCGCACCATGAAATGACACTTCTCCCAGTTAAGGACCAGGTTGGTATCAACACAATGAGACATCGTCTTTTCAAGATTAGAAAGACAATGATCAAAGGAACTCTCGAACACCCAAAAGTCGTTCATGAAAACCTCCATGGAGTCCTCAATCATGTCGTGAAAGATAGCCACCATGCATCTCTGAAATGTGGATGGAGCGTTGCAAAGTCCGAAGGGCATACGTTTATAGGAAAACGTGCCATAAGGACAAGTGAATGTGGTTTTCTCCTGGTCATCTGGAGCTATCGGGATCTGAAAATACTCGGAGAAACCATCAAGGAAGCAGTAGTACTGCTGACCTGCCAAACGCTCCAGCATCTGGTCAATGAAGGGTAAAGGAAAGTGGTCTTTCCTAGCGGCATCGTTCAGTCTGCGATAGTCGATGCAGACTCTCCAACCAGTCACAGTTCGAGTGGGAATGAGCTCGTTCCTCTCATTGGTGACGACAGTCATGCCACCCATTTTTGGAACCACTTAAACTGGACTAACCCAGGGGCTATCAGAAATGGGAAAAATGATCCCTGCATCAAGGAGTTTGATAATCTCTTTCTTCACCACCTCTTGCATCTTCGGATTTAGCCTTCTCTGAGGCTGAACAACGGTTTTGAAATCATCCTCCATGAGGATTTTATGAGTGCAAAATGAGGGGTTTATACCTTTGATGTCAATAATCTTCCAAGCAATGGCCTCCTTGTGCGCCCTGAGCACCTTTAACAACTTCATCTTCTCGCCCTCCGTCAGTGCAGAAGCAATAATCACTGGTAACTTCCTCTCCTTATCCAAAAATGCGTACTCCAAATGAGTGGGTAGATCTTTAAGCTCTAAGGAAGAAGGAGGACTCTTGACGGAATCAAAGGAGGATGACTCGGCGTCGGCATCAGCATCAGCATCAGAGGGCTGTTCGGTCATGGCAACCATCTCAACCTCTGGAATCTCCCTATCTAGAATATGTGCGTCTAAGGCGGAGCCTCCACAGATGTCACTGAAAAACTCCCCCACATGAGTCATGATCATATCAATGAAGTATAGGGAGTCATCAGTCGATTTGGGATGCTTGAGTGACTGTCGAACGTCAAACGTGACGTTCTCATCCCCAACTCGAAGAATCAATTTACCATCACGAACGTCGATCAACGCTTGCGCGGTAGCAAGAAAAGGTCTGCCTATAATGAGCGGAACGCTATCGTCTTCGTTCATATCAAGAATGACGAAGTCCACCGAGAAGATGAATTTGCCGATACGAATGAGCATGTTCTCAACAATCCCACGCGGATATTTTACGGATCAGTCCACCAGTTAAATGCTCATCCTCGTGGGCCTCGGCTCACCCAGACCTAATCTACTGAAAACAGAATACGGCATAAGGTTAATGTTGGCCCCAAGGTCGGCCAATGCATGACTAACCGTATCATCGCCTAAGATGCAAGGAATTGTGAAACTCCCAGGATCGGCCATCTTTTCAGGCAACTTGCTCTGCAGAACAGCAGAGCATCCAGCACTAAGAGGAACGGAAGAGACTTCAGCTAACTTCTGCTTATTAGTGAGAATGTCCTTGAGAAACTTGGCATATCTAGGCATCTGAGTCAAGGCCTCAAGGAATGGAATGTTTAGATGTAGTTGCTTAAGGAGTTCTAAGAATTTGGTGTTCTTCTCCTCGTCTCTGTCCATCTGAAGTCTCCCGGGATATGGCAATTTGGGCTTAAAAACTCTTAGTGGTGGTTTGGCTTGCTTCTCGGCCTGTGTTGTACTTGCTGGACTGCGCCTCTGGTGCACCTTGGCCGGCAGAGACTCCATCTGAATCCCCTCGTCTACCTGCTCCTCTCCTTCGACCGCAGGCTGCTCGACAACTCCTTCAGTAGTCACCTCCTGAATCACGGGCTCGTCACGTGCCCCTGCACCACTCCTAGTAATCACAGCTTTCGCGAATCCTTTCGGGTTTTCCTCGGTATTGCTCGGAAGTGTACCCGGAGGCCTCTCATTTAAACGACTAGCCATCTCTCCCATCTGCCGCTCTAGATTTTGAATCGATGCTCCCTGATTTTTCATGAAGGTTTCATGCTCACGTAATTTCTCTTGGGTTTCCTTATGACGGGAATCTTCTCGTGTCATGAGCTGGGATAACATCTGTGTCTGCTGTGCCATCATCTCCTCTAAGGTGGGCTTCTTCTCTCCACTGCTTGGCCCCTCGACAGAATCTTGAAATAGGCTTTGACGTTGCTGGAAGCCGGATTGATTTCCGTTCCTCCAGTTTGAGTTTTGATTGCTTCTCCATCCCGAATTATAGGAATTTTGGTTTCGGTTTGGATAGCTTATGAAGTCAACAGCCTCTTCCTGAAAGCCTACGGGGCACTTATTCGTATCATGGCCCCCTCTAAAAATCTCGCAAAGCTGACTCTTCACCTGCAGGTCCTTCACCATCTTCGTTAACACCTCAACCTGTGCCGTAAGTGCGGTGTTCGTGTCGACCGGATGTACGCCACGTGATATAGAGTCGACGCTCTTAGAACTCCTAGCGGGTGGTCGCTGGTATCCACTCATGGCTAACACATTGAACAGGGCTATGCACTCATCGGTATCCTTTGTCGTCAGCAAGCTGCGTCCCGCAGCCGTGTCAAGCATACTCTGTGTCGCGTATGTCACCCCGTTATAGAACTTCTCGACAACTACCCAGTCTTGGAGGCCATGGTTCGGACATATTGCTAGAAGATTCTTGAATCGCTCCCATGCCTCGTAGAATGTCTCGGTGTCCTCCATTTGGAAAGAATGAATTTGATTACGCAAACGAGCGGCTTTAGCCGAAGGATTGTATTTTTCAAGAAAGTAGCTATGGACCCCTGTGGGAGGGATTCAAGCCACAAACTAACCTGATCAACGAGTGAGACTGGAAAGACGCAAAGCTTGATAGCATCTACAGAAACGCCGGTGAGATTGAATGTGTCGCAAATACGAGCAATGCGAGTGAGATGAGAATGCGGGTTTTCGTGGATCAACCCGTGAAATTGTGCAGAATGTGAAATAGTGTTCAGAATATTAGATGGAATCTGCCAATTCATGTTTACCGCGATGGCTGGAGGAATGATGCTGGATCTCGCACCAGCATTGGCCAGACGGGCCCGGTCTGCAACGGTCCTCCTCGGTGGTGCTACTGCGTCGCTCATTTCTTCTGCTACTGGAGGTGCCTTAGATCGCCTATGAAACTCACGTTCAGGTTCAGAAAAAGGTTTTAACTCGGAAGATCCCTGCGAACGTGTGTATGGCATGCACTAGTGAGATAAACAGGTGTAAGCTCAAATAAAAGGCAAATAATAATTTTTTTTTTCAAGTTGCACGTAGAGCCCTTAACTAAACAAAAATAAACAAAATGAAACCAATTAAGCTAAACTAATCTAAACTAGAAAACAAAAATAAACAGGCAAGTTCCCAACTCGAGTCGTTCTCTAATCGCCTCAAACCGTATCCCCAGCAACGGCGCCAAAAACTTGATGTGCGAAAATATATATATAAATAGACTGCGATTCCCAACTAAGCTTTAAAACCAAACAACCTAACCTATTTCACACAATCGGCAAGTGTACCGGTCGCGTGTAGCAAAGAGCTAAGGAAGTCCGGATATCGAACTCAAGGACACGTGAGGTGGTTCGGATACTAAACCCTAACTAAGTACTGCCTAATAACAATATTTAATTAATTATCTTTTTTTATTTTATTTAATTAATTTAAACTAATTTAACTTACTCGACTTAACGAAACTAACGGGAAAACTTAACGACACTAACGGAGCTCTCAAATATGATGAAGGGGAACCACCTAGGTAAGAAATCTTAACGACTATCAACGACGCTCGGGTGACAACGGACACATAAATCGGGTTCTAAGGATGATCTAACTAGACAATAATAAGGGAAAATAGGTCCCCACGGTCAGTTTTACTAAAGACACCTAAAAAAATGTCTAGAAAGAAGAATAAAGCACGGTTAATTTTCTAAGTACCCTAATGATTTATTACTTGGTCAGTATCAAAATCAAAAATTCCTCTAAGGCTCGTAATCCTAACAAACTTAGGGAATAAGGGGTAATTCAATATTAAAGATTAAATAATTCAGCTTACAGATCAACCTAACCAACGACTAGAAAACCGAACGAGGTCTCGCAACGGCTAACTAAATCGACTAGACCAAAGAGATAAACCTACTCCTAATGTCTTGGTCCGAATAAAAGGAGATGAACTACTGAGATGAACAACTCTAACCAATCAAACCCTATGGTGATGTCTACCACAAACAACCAAAAACACCAAGTAATCAGTCTAGTATGCAATCCTAAACAAAACACGAAACTAATTCATGTAAAGATAAACTCACACAGGGTTTAATTAATAAAATATTGACAAACTCAATAGAAATCATAGAATAAAATCATAATAATATGAACTTGACAATAGTAAATCAATTATATGTTCGCTAATCAACCCAAAACTATCGTCAACACATCGTCAATCAACCAAACCTAGGTAGTCCTAATAATTTAGCTACTCATAATAATAATAAACAAAGTAAATGAATTCATATAAATTAATAAAAAGAAGTTTAACCAAATAATTAATTGATTTGATGAATACTTGAACTCACTAGTGCTTTGTTCCAATAATTCCTCGTGACTAGGAATCAAAATAATATTCTACCAAGGAATCCCCTTTTACAGTTGCCTTCCGTCTCTTCTTTTTTTTTCTTTTGCTGCGCTGTTATGTAACAATAAAAAGAGACCTCAAAATATTCCGCCGTCAATCCAATCACAAGCGTCTTCTCCCGTCCCCCAAATCACGGCTTACTTTCCTCTTTTTTTATTATATGTTGTAGGTTTCATATAAAACCCTTGTGCTTTACAAATGGGCTGCCAAAAAAAAAAAAAATAAACATCATGGATTAATAATAGTCAAGTCCATATATAATAGTTAATTATATTAACCATAATAACGAGGAGCAAATCACGTGTCCTGTAAGTCAAGAAAATGGAATTCAAAATACTTTCTTCTTTTCTATTTTTTTTCTTTAACTTGTTTATTTATAATTATTTTTCATGATCGTTATATAAATCTATTCGAAGAAGATAGATAATATAAACTAACAATACAAGTAAATAACATGAGACTTAGAATGGTTTCGGCTCATTATTTCTACAAATCTTTTAAATTCAATCATGAACAAATTAGGAGTACCATTATATGAAAATGAATCCGAAACAACTCAAAAGTGTAGGAAATATTTATATAATTTATATATAATTTAACCCGTATCAGTCAGCAAGTATCTATATGTGGCAAGACTTGGCTCAACAATTCTTAGACGAGTACTACACACCGCAAAGAACTTCCGAGGCCCGAACTTCCATCAGAAATTTTCAGCAAGATTCGGGTGAGACTTTTCATGAAGCATTTGCGAGATTCAAGAGGTTGTTGAGAACTTGTCCGCATCACGGGATTGCACTGTGGGAGTTGATAAAAGCGTTTCATGACGGGTTGTCGAGCGACGATGTACGTGATCTTCAGTCAACCACAAATGGGTCGTTTTTGACTAATGATGAAAACGAAGATTGGCAACATTTGGAAAGACACGCAATGAACTCGAAGAGGCAAGCTCAGTCGAATCGTATGGTAAAAAGGGCGGTTGTGAAGGCTGTGGATAGTGGTGAGTCGGATGATCATATGGCTAGGTTGGAGAGGAAGTTGGATCAGTTTATGGGTGTGGGAGTGAAAGAAAAAGGCAAGTCATGAAAAGCGTATCCGGTTTGTGAAGGTTGTGGAGGAATGGGCCATGTAGTGGCTACTTGTGGGGTTGTGTTGGAAGACGAAGAAGAAGAGGATGTGAACTTTGTTCAGGGTGAGAAGAGATACAATAATAATATGAATTCAAACACCTATCACCCGGGCCTCCGAAACCACACCAACTTCAGTTATGGAAAACTGAACACGTAACAAAACCCGAACTTTCAAAGTGATTCCCAAAAAGCAGGTTATCAGTCAAATCAGCGTCAATATGGGAACGAGAGGGGTGGCGGTCAAAGCGGGTACAATCAAAAGGAGTCGGGGGGGTTACAACAAGAGTTATCAGAAGAGTTATCAGCAAAGTCAAGGGGCAGTTCAAGGTCAAGGAAGTTCTTCGGGTAATAAGGAATAGTCGATTAAGGATGTGATGGATTTTCTGAAGCAGATGAAGACAAATCAGGAGGCTCAGAATAAAAGCGTGAATCAAAGGTTGGAGCTTCAAGAGAAAGCGAATGCTGCGAGAGATAAACAGGTGAGCCAGCTTGCTGAGGAAGTGGCTAGTTTGAAGAGAAATCCATCCAAATTACCAAGTGATACCTTGAAAAATCCAAGCCATAAGAGTAGCAGTTCATCAAATAGTAAAAACGTACACGTGAGTGCAATCACAATTGAAGATCATGGGGTGAATGACACGGTTGAAGAATTTGAAACAGGGGCGCCACTTATTCCCATTCAGATTGGCGAGTTCAAGACCACCAAGGCGTTAGTTGATTATGGTGTGAGTGTAAGTGTCCTACCGGGGAGTGTTTATGACCGGTTTGAGTTTAAACCTTTACAAGAAGTTGACACCACATTGGTGTTAGCTGATTTCACTCGAAGACGGCCCCGAGAGAAGTTGGTTGGATTTGCGGTAAAGGTTGGTGCTTTTTACTATCCTGAAGATTTTCTTGTTCTAGATTATGAGCCGGTAGAGAATGAAGAAGAGCCGAGAGTGATATTGGGGAGACCGTTTTTGGCAACATCAAATGCTCAAATCAATTGCCGAGATGGAACAGTGTGCATGACCTTTGGTAACCGTAAGTTAGTTTTGCATATCTTTTCAAATTCATTTGATTATTCTTGTGAAAATAAATCTTCTATGTCAGGTGCTACTAACATATGTCTTCCTCATGTAAGTGAGGATGACACCAAAGAAGAAAGTTTTGTGTTTGATAGGTCGAAGCGGGAGAGAGACAAAGAGGAGCTGAATGTGGTAGAGATTCATGTTGAAAAGTTGGAGATTCCATGTGACGATATCAAGACTATGAGGGAAAAACGGTTAATAATGAGACTCGCAAAACAAGTAAGAAGAAATTGCCAAAGAAGGAGAAGGTGAGGAAGCCACCAGGGTTTGAAAATGAACAAATAAGATTGGCATGCTTCGGGCCAAGATGGAGTGTCATGGACAGTGTACCACTATGTTGGAGGAGTAAGAAGAACGAGGTGGAGGAAGGTAAGCACTCCATTAGACCACCATAACCACCAAATCAGGTAACGGTCTGGCTGAAGACCTTAAACAAAAATTTAGCGCTAACCGGGAGGCAACCCGGCCTTGTATTCAGGTATGTGTATATTTTTTTTATAGTTGAACTTTATGGGTGTAGTTCACTATAAACCCTCACGAGACCATACTTGTCCAACCGAGGGGTTTAAAGGGCTTGTTGCATAAGCTAAATGCAACCATGATTCCTACGAAAGTGAGTTAGGTCTTTTAACATTTTTATTCGTTTAACAAATTTGGTTATGAATTTAATTAATAATATTTGGTAATTTAAAATCAATGGTTTTGCAAATGGTTTAAAAGACCTATCGTTTTAATAATTGTGAGAAGCTTGCTTCTACACATGTTTGAGAGTTTGCAGACAAAATATTGAGAAATGAGGTGGTAAGGTTCACCGAGAATTCACCGAGAGATTCCCGAGAGATCACCGAGGGCATGAGAGTTGCACATGAGAGTTTTTCTTATTTATCAGGTGATTTCGTTTTCATAACCTTATTTGTTTTATTAGTATTGTTGTTAAAAGTGTAATTGTATTCGTGTATAATTAATAACCACCATCACATTAGGCCCAGTTTTTAAAATTGTCGAAGGGAATTTTAACCCCGTCCCTATTTTATGTCTTAAATTTTTAAACATTGAGGACAATGTTTGCCTCAAGTGTGGGGATGGGGGAGAAATTGAAATTTTAAAAGTTTAATGTTCCTTGAATTAAGATTTTTGCACAATAAATGGAAAATGATAGAAAAATCAGGGATTATTTATCAAAATTATTATATAATATGAGATAAATAAAACGGGAACACACTTAATTTGGGATGTGCCGGTAGGCTCAGCCTTGAGAAAGAAAGGATAATTTGGTTGTAAACTTAATTGAACTTTAAAATGATTGATTTTTAGTGGGAAACGCCTTCAGGGTTTTGTTTGTTTAGCTAAGCCTGTGTAAGGACTGGAATGAAAGATTGGGCCATACTCAAGCCTTTTTATTACATTTGATCACCAAAAATATATTTTAATATGAATAGTCTATAGTACAATTGTTGGATAGGCTAAACATAAATGAAAATACTGCTAGTTTAAGTGGCTAACACTTCATAGGCGTATGGTTTTATGGCCTTAAATGCTGTATTGATGGGATGCTCCGGGGTTCGAAGACCATGGGTTGGTATGCGGTTTATCATCTGGGTATGCCTAAATCCTAAGTGGATTTATGTATATTAAATAAGCTTAAAAAGAGCAAACCCGCAGTTCATCTACCAATTCATAAGTCAATAAACATGATCACAAAAAGTGCTTTCAAAGTACAAATTCACTACTGACTTGATCATCCACGCTGTTAGTCATGTGGGGTCCCCGTGCTCGCGTCTCATTACCATTAAGAAACGGACCACACGGGACACGTCAGACATAAGCCCTACAGATGAATTCGTGCCTACTCACGTATGGTGATGGACTTTGGGGTATTGCTTGATAAAGGGGGTATGTCATGTAGTGGGGGCTATTTACTAGTTGGTTACCTAATTGCACCTTAATTTATCTATTGGCCATTTTGGTAGACTTTAATGTTTAAGTTTAGGTTTTGGTTCGATAAAAATATCCAAGATTGTCTTAGTTATTACATATGGGCTTGAAAAATTGTACAAATGTGCAAAATTTTGATCGTCTAATTTTATGGTTTAAGTTAAGTTGGGGTGGTCTAGTTCGGTAAAACTATAATGAAGCATGGTAAGGCGGCTTCAGGGCTTTGAGGTGTGGGATCCATTTTAATCATATGAACTAATAAAACTGTCACACCTTATTTTTCTCAGTACGTATTGAGGCATGGGTTTAAGTGGACAACAATATCGGCAATCGCGGTTTTTGTGTTCTTTGTGCTTAATTAAGATAATCTATGAAGTATTTTGAGAATGATCTCTGATTCTGATTCCATTGCAAAATCTTTTTCGGGACGAAAAAGGATAAGTGTGGGGATGTGATGGTTGGGTAAAAGTTAGTTAGTTTTATATATTAATTAGTTATATTTAGGTTAATAAATGAATGAACATTGGTACTTCAAGCATTGCTATGTGTTTTCAGGACATTGGAAGTTAAGGAGCTTAAACGAGCTAATTCAGAGCCATCCAGATGCAGATTAAGCAAGCCTCGTGAAGATGGAAGCATGGGGAAACATGTATTGAGGGTTAAGAAGGATTTAGGAAAGGATTGGATGAGAAACATGAAGCCAAAGTGAAAACTGAACAAGATGGGTTACCAGGAAAGTGTCTTTTAGTAAAACGGGCATATCTCGGCCTAGAAAATGAGTTACGGAATCCATAATATATGAATTTCATGTTTCTCGACGAGAGGAATCTGAATTTGAAGTCAGTTGCATCTTCTCTATCGCGAAGATGCAGGAAATGCAACTTCGCGATACGCGAAGATGCTCAATGTCGGCAAAAGTTAGGGTTTTCACTATTTAAACGATTGTTCGACCCTATTTCGATTATTACGACTTCCAGAGGCAAAAGAGAGGTTCTAGGGCGATTCTACATCATTCCAAGGCTTCCGATTAGTTCCGGGTTTGCATGTTCATCAAAGATAAATATTTTGCATAATATGTAGATGTTCGGCTAAACTCTAGTGTTCGTTCTAGGCTAGGGTTTTGTGTAATTCTCATTAAGACCAGATTCATGTGCCTAATCTTTATGAACTTGATTTAGTTTATTGCTTTTATCTTGTTCAATTGATTGTTTGGTTGTTTAAACAGTTTGTGATTATTGATTTGTGTAACGTTTGTTTGGTTGTTCATCAACATTTAGGGTTTAAGCTCTTGTGTCATTGAACTAGAATCATCAAACCTTATCATTGAGTTAGTTGTCCTAAACCATAAATTGGTAATTGTGTAGATCGAGTTCATTTGTGCCAACAATTCGGTTAGGGTATCGTTTATCATCACAATCAAACTACTAGGTCTAGTAATTACTGCGTAATCAAGACAAGTTAATCTGGAATTAAGTTGAATATCACATTACCCGAACCTAGAATGAATACCTTTAATTAATATTGTTTACAAATCTTTTTAAGTAATCATTTAGTTTTAATTAAATCTTTTTCTAAAAACCGCTTGACAACGTCTGTCCGCCTTAGTTTAATAATTAACTTAGTAATATTAAATTAGCACTTTCCTTGAGTTCCTGTGGAGACGACCTTACTTACCCATACTAGTTTATAGGTATTTAAGTCTTAATTAATTGTTTTTGAGTCATTTTGACGTAGGCTGTCGTGGTCTACTCAAAAACAATTAATTAAGACTTAAATACCTATAAACTAGTACGGGTAAGTAAGGTCGTCTCCTCAGAGACTCAAGGAAAGTGTAAGTTTATTTAATTTATAACTAATTATTTAACCTAAGTGGACAGACGATGTCAAGCAGTTTTTAGAAAAAGATTTAATTAAAACTAATGATTACTTAAAACGATTTGTAAATAATATTAATGAAAAGTATTCATTGTAGGTTCGGGTTATGTGTTCCATACGTTAATCACAGATTCTCTCATCTTTGGTGTTATAATAATTGCTAGTCATATGGTTTGATTTATGATGACAAACGATACCCTAACCTAATTGTTGACACAAATGAACCCGGACTCCACAATTGTCAAATCTATGTCTAGGAAAACTAACTCAATGATAAGGTTTGATGATTTTAGTTCAATGACACAAGAGCTTAAACCCTAAATGTTGATGAACAACCAAACAAACGTTACAAAAATCAATAATCGCAAACACAAACATTAATCAACCAAATAACTAATTAAGCAAGACAAATTCATATAATATCAATCAAGCTATAATCATTAAACATAAGAATCTGATCATAACAGTATTTCACACAAAACCTTAGCCTAGAACGAACACACACGACTAGCCGGACATCGACATAATCATTAAAGCACTTATCTTGATGAACATACGATCGTAGGACAAACCGGAAGCTTCGGGATGGATGAAAGTCTCCCTAGAACACCTCTTCTGCCTCTGGAAGTCGTAATAACTCGAATAGGGTCGAAAAATCGTTTATATAGTGAAAACCCTAAATTTTGCCGACTTTAAGCATCTTCGCGTATCGCGAAGATGCATGTCTACGCAAAGATGCAACTGACTTCATATTCAGATTCGTTTCGTCGAGAAACATGAAATTCATATATTAAGGATTTCGTAACTAATTTTCTACGCCGAGATATGCCCTTTTTACTAAAAGACACTTTCTTAGTAACCCATCTTGTTCAGTTTTCACTTCGGCTTCAGGTTTCTCATCCAATCCTTTCACGAATCCTTCTTAACCCTCCATATATGTTTCCCCATACTTCCATCTTCTCGAGGCTTGCTTAATCTTCTTCTGGATGGCTCTGAATTAGCTCGTTTAAGCTCCTTAACTTCCAATGTCCTGAAAACACAAAACAATGCTTGAAGTACCTATGTTCATCCATTTATTAACCTAAATATAACTAATTAACATCCATCTGATATACTTTGAAGTTCATGTACGAGGCGTACGCCAGAAAGATACGAATCGCTTCCAATCTGGCTACCGGTGCATAGACTTCATCGTAATCAAGTCCTTCACGTTGCCAAAAGCCTTGCACAACAAGCCGGGCTTTGTTTCTAATGATTACCCCTTGTCATATTTCTTATTCCGGAACACCCATTTCGTTCCAATTGACTTCTTATGTGCTGGCTTCTTCACCAGCCTCCAAACATTCAGCTTCTTGAACTGTAACAACTCTTCTTGCATTGCTTCCACCCAAGAGTTTTCCTTCAGAGCAACTCTGTAGTCCTTGGGCTCAACCTGTGAAATAAAACAAGCAAAAAGACATCTGTTAATGTTACCGGAAGTACTGCTTGTCTGAATGCCAGTGGATGGATCTCCAATGATGTTCTCAGTCGGATGTCGGCGATGAATTGGTAATTGAGGAATTTGCTCGACATGTTCGACTGGTGTTGCCTCAAGCTGAATGGTCAAGCTCTCTATGGGATGAAAGATAGCATTCACATTGACATGAGCATTTGGTTGAGAACCAGAAGGATCTTCATCTTGATCAACCATATGTTCCTGTGCAATGGGAACCTCCCATATGTTGTCATAGAAAGGAACAACAATTGCGGGAACTGTTGTAGAGTCGGTGCTACCAGAAGCTCCATTCTGAATAGGATCAGTCTGCATATCTGCTTGAACAGTCTCCTCAGCAGATCCATGAATTTCTTCATCAGAGGGAGGTGTAGGAACGGATTCAACTACACTTGGATCTTCAGCTGGAGGGTTTACCGCTTGATTAGTCTGGACATCTTCAGGACTATTCTCCACATTGTCAGCAGACACATATGAATCAGTGTCTGAATCAAATGCATCTTCAACAGTGGGCATATCAGAGGTAACTGCTGGTTGCTGAACTTCATGTACCGGGGCTGGTTGATTAGCCACGGGTAGAACATTTAGTGCAGGTGCAGGTGCAGCTACTTGTACTTCAGCCAGACCTCTCACTACGGCATGCATCAAAATAGACTAATCATCTGCAGATTGAGTTGGTGCAGAAACAACATGAGGGACCTGTGATACAACTGGTGGAACATATATCCCACGAAACTGCTTGAACAAACTTTCATAATCGAACATCCAGTCAGGACCGTTGTGTGCATCTGTAGGGTTCAACTCCTGCCAATCAATGTTGAATGATTCCAAGATTACTCTGGTTTTCTTGTTGTAGACGCGATAAGCACTTTTGTCAGCAGAGTAACCAACAAAGTAGCACTCATCCGCCTTTTCAGCAAACTTGGAAGTTGTGGCAACATTTGTTTGAAGCACGGTGCAGGGGCATCCAAACGTTCTGAAGTAGTTGACCCTTGGCTTGGTTCCATAAAAGACTTCATGGGGAGTTTTATTCAGTCTCTTATTAAGCAACACACGATTATGGGTAAAGCAAGCGGTGTTAACAGCTTCTCCCCAGAAAAATAGTGGAAGTTTGGAGTATGACAGCATTGTTCTTGCGGCTTCAACCAGCGTACGGTTTCGTCGTTCAGCCACCCCATTTTGTTCGGGAGTGTAGGGTGCACCGTATTGACGAAGGATTCCCTTGTTTTGGCAAAATTCATTCACAACTTTGTTGCAGAATTCAGTTCCGTTGTCACTTCTGATGCACTTGACTCTCTTGTCAACCTGGTTCTCCACCAAAACTATGAACCGTAAAAGAAATTGAGATGTCTCATTTTTGTGCCCTAAGAGAAATGTCCAACTGAAACGCGAAAAATCGACAGTAATAACCAGACAATAGGCTTTTCGACCTATTTCCATTGGTTGAATGGGACCAAAAAGGTCCATGTGCAACAGTTGGAGAGTGGAATTTATGGAATTGACAGTCTTGGGTCGGTGAGGGAGTTTGTGTTGTTTGCATTTAGAACAAGATAGACATTTTTCAACACAATGAAACGATTTTACAAGCAAACCCCTCACATGGTCACCTTTAACCAACTTATTTAAGTTTTTAAAGTTGACATGTCCCAAATGTCTATGCCATTAGGATGAGTCGTTCTCCGAGGCCTTGGACATCAAACAAGAAGCAGAACGTATGGAATAATTGCTTCTCATGTCCAGAATATAAGCATCATTGTGCCTCGGAGTACGCAACATAATCCACTCTTCAGGGACTTTAAAACCTGGTTTGAGAATAAGACATTCATTTTCTGTAAACAAGGTTGAGAATTTCTTATCACAGATCTGGGAGACACTGAGCAGGTTGTGGTTGAGCTGCTCCACAAGATTGACTTCATCAAATGTCAATGTACCATTTGAGACCTTTCCTTGCTTCATTATCTCTCCTCCAATGTCACCAGCAAAGGAAACATGCCCGCCGTCGAACGGTTTAACGTCAAACAACAGCGACTTATCTCCTGTCATGTGTAGGGAGCAGCCATTGTCTAAGTACCAAATACTATTGACAAGCCTGCCAGGCTGACCCAACACACATGAACAATCAGTTAGTGGAGGGTTTCCCGAGAAGCACTTGTCTCGGAAAAATGAAACACAAAATCACCAAGTTTAATTTTATGATGTCTAAAAATATAGTGTATTGGTGAATCGGAATCAGAAGAGCAATCCCTCGAGGAACTTGAATTATGATTTCCTCGGTTTTGAAACAATTTTCTGGATTGCCTTCTCTTGGGTTTGGGCTTAACGTCAATATCCTCAGAGTGTTTCTTGTTGAAAACATTTGAAGGGTTCTTTGACTTTTCAGCTTCAGAACCCTTTGCTAACCTTTTTCTTTCACTCTGAGTTAGCTAAAATGGTTTTCTCGATTTTTGCACATTTCCAGATTTTGAATCCGTCTCACTGGCAGTTGAATAAGTTTGGTGAGTCATTTTCTTAGGTTTAGAATCAACCTTAGGAAAGATCTGGCCGAACGCACTTCTTGAATCTCTTTGTTGCTTGTGCTAGTTTTTGCAATGTCTTACAAGATGAGACGGATTCCCACAAACGAAGCAACATTTTCTTTGGTTATAATTATAGACACATTGATCACTGAGATATGTGGGATAAGGTGATGTGGTTGGGTTAATTTGTGTGTAACTTGTATTTGTTTGATAATGATGAACATTTGAAAATTTTGAAGTAAAATAATTTGAATGCCTGGGTTTCTGTTGAGAATAGTAATAGGTATTGTAAACTGATTATAATATTGAGAATTGTTGTTGTAATTTGTATTTTGAGAAAAAGAGATTTTCTTTAGTGGCACATATTTACATGAAGTGCTTGGTTTTTCATTCTCAAAAGTTGATTATTGTTTTCTCAAATCCTCAACAGTATGATCAGTTGATGAGTAACTAAGACTAGTCTGTTCGTCAACCTTAGCCTCAATTGTTTCATCAAAAACAGTTTCACATTCAGAATCAGATGAAGAACACTCGGTTTCATTACAAACATCATTACTACTGTCATCATTATAAGTTTCACAAAATACAGTTTTTGCTACTGACATCAAGCTTCCTAACATTGATTCACAAACTTTATTACAAACAGGATTGTTAATAGTTTTGGCTAGATCCACACAAGACTCAAAGCGTGTTTCTAACCCTTCATTAAGCTTACAACCCTTGTTAACCTTCCCACAATCACCAATGTTTACATCACTTGCTCCACAAGACACACTGACGTCAGATTTATCAAATGATTGAACTGGAGCAGCAGTTTGTGGTATGGCAGGAACAAATTTCACAGGTTTTGGTATTCTACCAACTCCATATGACATTTCTTTATCGGGAGAAGTATTATAGCTAAAGTGAGGCAGGCTAGTGTAGTTGTCATTCATTGGTGGAGGTACCGCTGAATAATCATATCCCAGCCCTGCTTTAACTTTAGTACTTCTCTGGGCTCCAATAAGATCATCTAATTTCTCAGATGATGCTTCAAATCGTTCAACTTGTTTTTCTTTTTCCTTTTTGTCAGAAACCTCAAGTTTTAATTTTTCAATCTCATCTTTTAAATCATTAATTATGTTCTTATAATAAATGACATTATGTTCTTTTTGAAAGATTTTAAGATTAAGATTTGCAACATCATCATGATGAGTTTTAATCTTTTCAACGTATATCTTGTCAGCTTTCACATATTCAGCATTTAATTGACGAAGTTTTGCATTTTCTTTCAAAACTTTATCCTAAAGATATCTATAATATGTAACCTTATTTACGCAAACTTCAGTGCAAAGATTGTCATTTACCTCATTGAGGGGTGATGCATCAGAACTTTCAGGTGTGGATGTTGATGCTTCATTGTTTGTTGTGAAAGTCATGCCTGCCATGTTGAGAAGATTCTGCAGCTCTTGAAATTGATCATCCCAATCCATACCAGGTTGGACCTCCGTTTGGGAGACAAGGGCCTTTGTGTTTGAGCTTGAATTGCCCTTGTGTGGATGATTGCCAATTCTTGGAGCTGAGTTGATTGGCTTCTGGACCTCAGGCTTCTTTCCAGCCACTTTACTGTTTTCTTCCTCAGTCACCTCAGTCACACGAATATCATTTGCTGGCTTTGTTGGATTCGTGCATTCTCGCGAGAAGTGACCCATCTCACCACAGTTGTAACATCTCAGCTTTGACTTATCGAAACCAATCCTCTTCCAGTCTGAATCCTTGAAGCTGTCTTTTCCATACATCTTTATGAAGTTTGTTGCTCTTTGTACAGCCATTGCCATTTGGTACTTGATATCCATCTAGTCAAGATCCTTTTGGTTGATATCTCTCATGTCCCCAATCTCAAATTGCGGTGGCAGCAGATTTCCTTGCATCAACTCTTCATGACTTGACAGAAAAGCATGAACTATTAAAACATTTGAATCATTCAGCAATGGAAGAGCTTCACAGTAGCTTAAAGGTTTGCTTGGTTGAGGTTTTGAGGATGAGGAGATTCCTTGAGCTTTTAAGGTTTAGGCAACCACACTGTCGACTGCCTTTTGAAATGAACTTGTACTGGAAGAAACTGATTGGTTGTTGGTTGAGATGAATGCTGTTGATTGTGAAGGCACACTTTGTGAATACTTAGGGGTGGTCACAGGATACACATTCTATTGGGTTTGGCTGATGAAGGCAGTTGGCATTGAGGAAGGAGTACTTACTCCAACTTGATTCAGAGAACTTAGATGATTATTTATTCTCATCTGCTCATCCATCTCAAATGACTTGATAGTGGATATCAAATCACCGTTTGTCATGGCATTCAGATTTGTAGTTCTCTTGATTGTGATTGTATTGGTACTCCAGCTATATGGTAATGAATTCATCAACTTGTGATTGACCTCAGCATTTGCAATGCTGACACTTGCAGCCCTAATTCTCACCATCAACTTCTCAAATCTCTTTACCAAATCCAACACAGCTTCACCTTGACGATGATTGAACATGTTAAACTATTCCTTCAATAGGGCCTTCTTGTTTTCCCTAATAGCATTGCCCTCAACCTTCTCAACAAGTGCTTCCCACAGACCCTTGGCACTGGTGTGTTCATGAAGAGTTTCAGTGATCTCATTTGAAAGACAAACAGTTAAAATGAGATAGGCTTTCTTGTCTTGTGCTAACAGGTCCCTGTCTGCTTGATCATAGTTTTCAGGAGACTTAAGTTGTTCCCAGCATCAGTGCGAGTCACGGGAACATGAGGACCTTCTTCAAAACATCTCATTAAGTCAGTCTCAGTCAATAAGATATAGTTCATGAATTTCCATTTGAAGTCTGCAAAGTTATCATCCAAGGTCATATACTTTGGTGGCTTTGTAGGTGTTCCCACTTGGTTTTCTAACAACAGATACCCCTTCAACAGCTCAGAATCAGTGCTCGTCATGATCTTAATAGTTCCAAACTCTTAACAGTCTTCAAATAGTTAAAAATCAAGCCGAACAAGTTTTTCGCGCGAGACAGTCTCTAAGCGAAGCGAAAAAGTTGTTCAGGTGAAGCGAAAAAATGTTGAACAGTGAAGCAAAGCGAAACAGTCTTCAAGCGAAGCGAAATGGTGAACAGTGAAGCGAAGCGAAAATCTTTAAGCGAAGCGAAACACTCCTAAGCGAAGCGAAACAGGTTCAAGCGAAGCGAATCACTCCAAGCGAAGCGAAACAGGTTCAAGCGAAGCGAAACAGTCTTTTTCTAGAAGAAATCTTTCTTGGGATCTGTTTCACCTAACTTGTCGGTACTAGGTCAAAGGTTGGCACACAAACTTTCATGCCATGAGAAGCGAAATTCTTTCCTATTACCTTTAACCAACTTTTGAACCCGTAACACTAACTTTAACACTTTTGAACCCAAAACTCTTAGATCTAGAACTTGTAGGCTTGATATTTTCACCAAGAACACATTCTAAGACATATTTAACAACTTGAACCCGATTGTTTTTGTATTTTGTGATTTTTCTTGTTTTTATGGCTTTTCTTGCAAGAACTTTGTCTTCAACTTTTCTCAAGATCAAAACCCAAGGTTGTGATCCAAAAACCCTCAACTAATGTGCCGAAGCTCTAATACCAATTGTAGGTCTCTTGGTGGGTGGATCTAACAACGTTCTTGAATCAACCTAACTTAGTGCTAGCGGAAATCACACTAAGCAACCTAAGAGGTCTCGGATCTTGAACTTTATGTTCCGGTATTTGGAGAGAGAGAGAGCCGAGAGAAAGAAAGTATATTAGAGAGTTTGAGTTTTTGGCAAAAAGTTCTTTCTTCTTATGGCATGCTCTCTATTTATAGAGGAGCATGCATGAGAAGTAGTATATTATTTCCAATGCCCATTGGGCTTCTTTACAACTTCTCTTGGGCATAAATACAAACAAAACATACATCAAAAACCCAATATATACAAAAGTGACCAAACGGCCCAAATACATAAACGAACCAATACAAAAGACTAATACTACAAAACGGGGCCTAACATATCTATCATGTAGAAATGTCTTCTACATGGGTTGGTTACTTGGTTTTAATTGATTTGAATCCTATTGTGATCTTTTGTTTTAATTTATATATCTTGTGAACTAATTTGTTTATATTAATTAATATATGTAATTATAATTACATAGTTCATTTTTATCCAATCAAACCTCCAGTTGGCCGTTTTCCTTTTACAATTCTTTTTCTTGTTATAACGTTCCCAAACTCTATCAATTGGTAGAATTTTACTGATACGTTTGCTTATTTGTTTTCTTGTCATATCCAGCTTTCTGGACTATAATATTTGTACAAACTTTTTTGTGCAAAACTGGTTTGACAGATAGTATCTATCGACTAATTAGTTTCCTAAATTTTCTAAATTTTGATAACTTCCCCATTCGAAAAGGATAGCTCCATATTCCAGAAGATCGACCGGCTTTTATCAAAACTTCAAATCGAGTAGAATAGTTATTATATAGAAATTTGGAACTGTATTTAATAGCATTTCATTTGTATATTTAATAGCAATTCAAGAGAGATTAAAATTCAAAATAATATAGAGTGCTTACCTGAAATGTTTAGAGTTACAATTGTACAAGTAGAATGTGACTAAGTAGAATGTACAATTGTAAGTTTGTAACTATATATATTCTTTTAAAGTTACATGAAAAGGAATCACCAGTATTTTAAAATGTTTAATTGAAATTAAATACACAAGCATAGTGCTTGAATGTTGATTGCTGAGGTTAAAGAAACCATGGATGGCTCATTGTAAAATCTATATTTAATCTAACTATTATATTAAAGAAACATGGTTTTCACATGGCCTTTAATTAAGATATCCATATAAGATTCCACCTCAATAATTTTTAAAATTATAATTTACACCTAATAAGCTATTTAATTTTATTCTATTTATTTATATTATTAAAACAAAATCATTCTTTCATAAGGTATGTTATTATAAATCTATAAGATAAAAATATGTTATATTAAACATATTTTTAGACATATAAATATATTTTAATATACTTTTGAGACGACAATGTATGTTATTATGTGTATTATTAAATTTAATTTTTTTGTTATATTTTTTTAACCACCCGTGTATTACACGGGCTATATCTTAGTATCTATTAAAGTAATTCATTTTAATATATTCCTATTGGATGATTTTAGTAATTTTCATAAATAAGAATGCATTCTTAGAATTTTCTTCTAATTTAATAAATGAAAAATAAAATTTAATATTCAAGAGTGGATGGTCTTTAAGCTCCTAATAAATTTGGCTAAGTTTTTGTTTTACAAAAAGTATTTATGATATGCATAAAATATTCATCAAATATAGAATCCTAGCCATCCATCTGCAAACGCTTTTTAGCATATTCACCAAATTAATATCTTTTTTTTTTAGTTTGATGTTTTAAGTTGTAAATATATTTTCAAGAACCATTTAATAAAACTTTCACAACTTGGATGTTTTTAATATAAACTAGGTTAGATCCCGTGTTACACACGGACAGAAAAAATATAAAATTTCATATATGTGTGTGTGTGTGTTATACATTTTGAAGAATTGTAAACGTCAGATTATCTAGCATGTTATTATTATTATTATCATTATAAGGTATTGCATTGTTGTGTTAATTAAAAGAATCCAACACACAAAGACAAATAGAGAACGTAACAATTTAAAACATAATTCTAAGTTATACCACATATTTTTAACTTATACCATGAAACAAAAAAGAATATTAATTAAAATTTCATCATCTACTGAATTCATATGTTGTGAACATGAAGTGTAAACATGTAGATGTTGTAACATAAGTTGTGTGTTATAAAAACTATTTTATTGAAATTATAAAGCATTTAAGTACACAACATAAAGAATACTAAAAATACGAATATAATAATGAGATAATTATTATTAAACCGCACGTTTAATAAGCAACAATATAATTCAAACCTCGTTACTTAAACCACCATTTCAATCCAAAAATCCATGCATTTAGTCCAAACGTTCATAAATAATTTTCCAAAATCCCAAAAAAAATTATAATAAAATAACAAAGTCTCAAAATTTAGAAAAATAACAATTAAAACAATTAATTGTCTTTATTACTCAATAAATGATGATTATAATAATTTATTTTGAAACATTCTTCAACTTAAGAGTTAATGTTCAAATTAACATGTGGAAATTATATAAATGAAAAACAGATGAGTTGGAAGCCTATGTGGACATGCTAGTTGAATGGCATGTGAAAAACTTGTATTGATTTAATAGTAAGATAAGATATGTATTTCTAAATGTTTTTTTCAATATTATGGTATGCTTTAACTAACAATTTATATCATAACTTAATCTTTTGTTACCCAATTTGTCTTTACATGTTGCTTTGGTTTAGAAAACAAAGGAATTGTATGGATACAGTTTCAATTTAAACTAATGCAATAGCCTTTTCATTAATATTCATATTAGTAATATCTTATAATTATTAAATACAAAAGTATAAATTACTAAATTTTCATCTATGGTCATCTTTTTACATTTTGACGGACTTATGTAAAATAATCCATTCATTGAAAAACCAGTATCATTACATTTCTTCAAATAGTTAGATAACATATGTGTATGTGTGTGCGTGGGTTTTCAATTGACAAATTTTCTATTTCCACCCATGTAGCACACGGGTCAATAACCTAATATTATATATTATCAAAATTAAGATTCAAGTAATAAATGAGCTTCGGTCTAACTACACTCATCAAGTTGCAATAGGTTCGCGAATTTAAAGAGCTTATTATTTTTATAGATTTTGGTCAATAAAAATATATAGTTATTGCTATAAAATTATGATAAAAGTAACTAAATAATATTGTGTTGTAAGTATACATTATATATACATACATATATGAAAATAATTATACATATATCTATAAATCATTAATAAATAAAAGAGCCGAGTAAAATTTGAGCTTAAAAAACCACCTATGACCCAAAATCAAGTATTATAAATAGAGTTTAAAATGAACCTAACTTGCTAATTACACCTCTAATTTTGCTATTCATTTTAGTCTCTGATCATTGTGGAAAACATTGTGTAATGCATACGTGAATAAAAAGTTTGTTAAATTTTTCTACTTTAGTATTTATTTATTTATTATACATGCACTTTTTTTACAACATCTACCTATCTATACTATTAACGAAATACACTTCTTGGACACGTGGTTATATACTATTGGTCAATTTTACTAACTTTCTTAAATAACTATCATTCTCAGAATTGTTTATTAATAAAATAATTCAAAATTAAAATAATATATCATGTATATTAAAATAGCTGTTGACTAAAATCATAGGGTTCTTCATCTTTTGAACTTCAACATGACTTTTAGTTAACCAAAATTTGTGTTTGTACTACTTTTATTATTTGATTTAATACTTTTAAAAACTCATTCTAATTACAAATGTTTTTTATGGCAATACAGGGGAACATGTGTTGCCATATAAAAGTCATCAATCAATAATTTGAACTTTTACCATACTCATACTCAGTGTCTCAAAATTTAAATTCAATATAAGAGTAAAAATAATATTAATATTTAAAAATCTGTTACAGTTTGACCATCTACCTTCCAAAAAAATTTTATTTTCATTAATTTCATTGATTGGTTGATGGTAATTTTTTCAGAAAATTATATATTTACTATAATTATTAAATATGTTTCTGTTATGTCTATTCAAAATATTTTTTGTAAATATGAGAAATCATTAATTGATTTTGTTTTTTATTTTAATTTGTGTTTAACTACGTATAATTATGTTTTTTTTTTTGGTAATTTTCTATAATAACACCTTAGCACTCCCTATAAAAGTCAGTCACTACTTATTCAATCTTGACAGTCTACAATATGAGTTCTAACAATCGTAAAATAAAAGTTCCTCAAAGGCTAGTTCACTATTATGGTTGATTTGATTTTGTGTGGATTATGATCCAACCACTTTTTAGTTGGATGCAAATAGAAAATATTATGAATATTCAAGTTTTGATTTTTGTTGCTGTGTTTTGCTTCCATTTTTTCTTTCTTCATATTTATTTTATTATTTTTTTTTTAAGAAATTCAATTTAGTGGGACAACACCACCATAAATTTTAGGAAAAATTGAGAGTGTATAAGTGATGTTTAAATATTATTCATGTTATGTCATGTTATGATTGGTTTTGTAACATCTCGAAATTTCCAAAATGATATTAATTATATTACTTAATAATAGAGGGAAAGATTACTCGGGTTATCGGGAAATAAATAAATAGAGTAGGAGTTGGTATGGGTCGGGCTAGTGTTGGGTAATGGATATGGGTTATGGACTTGGGTTATGAAAGAAGGAAGGAGAGTCCATGGGCTTAAGCCCATGATCCCTAAATATAAATACCATTAATCACCCTTTAATCCTCATTCTCACATATTCCATACACACACACCCAAAACACACACGACCCGAACCAAGATCCGAAGGCGAAAACCCGAGCTTGTTGGTGCTGGAACGTTGTGACGGACCAAAACAACATCAAGGCTTCCGTGTTCGTAGTTCGACTCGTTCAAGGTACGTTTATAGTTAGAAATCGTTCGTGTAGGTTCGGGTTGATTTGAGAAATGATAGATCTGAGTTTGTATGGTAAAAACGAATCCAACAAAGCTAATCTTACTGAAAATGGTTATGATTTGATGGGTTAATCGATTGATAAAAAGAACCCGTAACCTATATGCCTAAATCGCACCCTTTAAACATCGATGTTAGGTCGATTTGATGGTTGGGGTTTGTAGCGCTGGTCAGACGATCCCGTGGGTACCTAAATCGAGTTATTTGGTTAAGAAACGAAGGTGATTAAGGGATTTAAGAACGAACAGTAGCTGCAGACGACAACTTCGCCTGCAAGCTAAGTTCGCCTGATGAACTTCGCCTGCAAGCTAAGTTCGCCTGATGACAACTTCGCCTAAAGCCAAGTTCGCCTGATGACAACTTCGCCTAAAGCCAAGTTCGCCTGATGACAACTTCGCCTAAAGCCAAGTTCGCCAGATGACAACTTCGCCTAAAGCCAAGTTCGCCAGATGACAACTTCGCCTAAAGCCAAGTTCGCCAGATGACAACTTCGCCTAAAGCCAAGTTCGCCTGATGACAACTTCGCCTAAAGCTAAGTTCGCCTAAGGTTTAACTTCGCCTAAAGCTAAGTTCGCCTAAGGTTTAACTTCGCCTAAAGTCAAGTTCGATTGGAGAATAGATTAAAACGATAAGTAAAAGTAAGCTAATACTAGGCCACCAGATTAGATCAGGCGAGTATTGATACGTGTAACTTATACAGTCAGCCGAGCACAGTTAAAGAAGGGATTTACAACTATCAGAGGAAGAAGCAGAGTTCAGGTGAGTTTCTAGCCCCATTCCTTGTTATGTTTTCGGGGCTGTGTGCATACTCGATGTGTTGTTAATACATTTATCCTAAGTGATAAGTGTATGCCATATGTGATATATGTGATGGATATGAATGATTGCTTGTCGGTACGCGAACGATCTTCGGATATTGCGCGTACTATCAGGTTAAAAAAATAAAAGTACGAATACTATATATCGAAGGTGTATGAACATTACAAATGAATACTTGTCGGGGCGTGAACGATCTTCGGATATTGCACGTATCGACAAGGGGTATGGTTGTTAATGAATGATGTAAAGAACGCCTAGAGTGTTTTTATGCTATAATGTAATTATTGTATATGTGAAGTATGTGTATACATGTACACGAATGGTATGTGAGTTCTACGTTCGACATAGTAAGTTAGGATGGCAAATCCCTCTAACTTCTGTTGGACATAGACTTGGCAGGTGATGGCGTAGTTAAGGACTGCGAGCCTTATACGTGATGTAGATGATAGATGTAAACGTAGATAGGGACGGTGGGCCTTATACGTGTTATAGGCGATAGACGCCAACGTAGATAAGGACTGCGGACCTTATACGTAACGTAGATAAGGACTGCGGACCTTATCGTAATGTAGATAGGCGTCAGCACAGGAAAGGACTGTGGACCTTATACGTGCTTTAGCATAGGGGAGGACTGCGGACCTCGTACGTGCTATGAATTAGGTTGCAACATAGGGAAGGACCGTGGACCTTGTACGTGTTGTGGATGTATGATGGTATAGGGAAGGACCGCGGACCTTGTACGTACCATGAATGGTGAACATAGGTAAGGACTGCGGACCTTTTACGTGTTCACGATCGTGAGTACAGGTATAGACGGCGGACTATGAACGTACTCTCGGTAGACTGAGGTTAGTGATTGTAGATATGGATGTATGTATGGTAGCAAGTATGTATGTAGAACATAAGGGTAACTAGTGAAGTATGGATATGTATCTTCGGATATGTATGTATGTGTTGTATTGTATGGCGTACGATTAACTAGAACTCACTCAGCGTAGCTGACTTTTAGTATGCACGCAGGTGAGTAGGATGAGGCAGCTCGCTTGAGGAGACACGTGGCACTGAATAAGAGGCTGGCATCGGAAGACTCAAGACGTTTAAGTTAAATGTTTCGATTATTTTGAAAGACAAAATGATGTTTTAAGACAAGACGTGTTTTGTTATGAAATGTTTTATGAAAGTTTTTATATTCCGCGAAAGTTTTAATGAACTCTGATTTGTACGAACTGTGTTTATGAGTAAATCCGACGCTAAAGTAGGGCTACCGGGTTCGGGGCCTTACAGGTTTTCTCATCATACGCATTTTTATTATAAAAAACTTATATAATAGTTGTATATATTAAATACTAACGTAACATTTTGCATACTGTGCAGGAAGTGTTGTTATTATATTGTACGGTGAAGTCAAATTTTTATGCCTTATGTACTGCTAACTATGATTTCAATCTATTTACTGTTAGTTGTTAATTCTGACAACCGGTTAAATCTTTTATATTCATAGTTTTTCCTTTTTTTTCATTTAGAAATTAGCATCTCGCAAATATTGTTATTTTAATGTTGTGATTTTGTTGTTATGCGTATTTGTTAAATCATGAACTTATCTTCAATATGATGTTTGCAGGTATTCTGATGTGTTAGATGTGTTGGTATTCTCACTATGTGTTGGTTGTGGGATTGAGGAATTGTGTTTATCTTTGGAATGCTTGTCGTAGGTGATTTTAAAATTTGATTAAATTTTTATTGATTGACACGGTGTTGATTCTTGATAATAAATATTAATGTAAATGAAGGTGACAAAATTGTGCTAATGGTAAAGAGAAAATGGATGATGTTTTTGACGTTGATGATAAACAAGCATGAAACGGGTAAGTTTTGACACAGGTCGAAACTTTGGTTAAAGTATTTTAGATATGGGTTGGTTTTAGAAAAACAAATTTTACTATGTGTTCATTTTTAGTCAGGGTAATTTTGATATTTATAAAAAAAGTTAGAGGTTACGTGTTGATTTTAAATGTATACAAATGCGGGTTAATTGATCGAGTTCAGTGCTAGCTGAAAACTAAAGTTTGACTAACTGTTAAATATTGTAGTTTACGTCATTTGATTTGTTTCCTTTCAGGGCTAATTTTGGAAATATTGACCACTTTTGGATACATAGCAGAATTAATGAAATTGTTCAACTAAACGGGTCTTTGATATTTTGAGATGGGTTGTATCAATTAAATATTTTTATTTGTTTTTTTGAATTGGTGTAATGAACCTAGGGTAAATGACGCTCCATCAATAATGCTTCATAACTATCCTTAATATAAGAGGGAAATGTGTACTCATGGGTATTACTCATACACTAGTCAATTATGTATTGCCAACTCATATCTATCCTTAATTACCCACAAACCACAAAGTTACTGGCAGCACCTACCCACAAGTACCCTAGAACTTTATTTATTCATTTTAATTCTTCAATGGTTAATAATGAATCAATTTTGTGTGGCAAACTTTTGCTATAAAATGAAGCCATAAACCTTACCCACATAATAAACCTACCCACAAGTACCCTAGAACTTTATTTATTCATTTTAATTCTTCAATGGTTAATAATGAATCAATTTTGTGTGGCAAACTTTTGCCATCAAATGAAGCCATAAACCTTACCCACATAGGGTGGGGTGGTGTTACCATGTGGGTTGAAAGCCATACACCCTACCCATATGGGTGCCCCTTCCCCTCTAATAAACAAAAACAATAGCTGTGTCACATGCCATCTAATTGTCTCATATTTGTGCCAACTGGCACCCTTATTATTTAATTTTGAAACTCCTAATTATCTAATTAATACAATAATAAATAATTTAAACCTATCATAATTCCTTAAGTTTTTTACAGGTGTAGTTGAAAAAAATTACTTAAGGTAATTGAAAAACTATTACGAAAATGGTATTTTTTAGAAACTTTTTTGTCTCCTATTTTTATTGGATAACTAAATCCACCCAAAATTAAATTAACATATTGTTAAAATAATAATTTTATTCACTAAAATATAATTTAACGCGAATTCATCCTTTCTTAAGTTCTAATAATAGAATAAGTGTTGTTAGAGTTTACAGTTAAATACATAAAAAGACATCATACATACAACTCTTTAACTATTTTCATGTAAAAAATTTGTAAAAATAAATAATATTAAATTAGGAACCTTTTTTATTTCATAGACACATGTAGCCACAAATTTTCAAAATTGTTGGCTTAAGAAAAAAAAGGTCATTTAAAAAAAGTTATATAACTTGTGTTAGTTAACTTAGGAAACAAGATTTGTATATATACATAGTTGTGTGTAACTTTTTTTCTTGATGTTCCTGTATAAATTTCATTAAAAATGAAGTTAAAATCACAATGTTATTTATTTGGTATTGTAAGTTGTAATTATAGGTACCGAGTGTCAGTATCCTACTGGTATTGTAACGAAGTGAATCAAATGAATACCAAGACTTTATATTTTGGTTTTTTTTGTAATATCCTAATTTTTATGTAATTGTATAAAAATAAATAAAGATATTTATTTTGAGGTTATTTTTATAAAATTCGGGATTTTAAAAGCATCCAAACAATTCACCAAATAAATCTTTGTTTTTTCGGGGCTTACAAAATTCTTCAGACGGTTCGGTTTAATTCATCACGGTACCAGTACAGTAGTGGCATCCGTTATAGCTTGCGATATAAAAAAAATTAATATTGTAAATGCAATTCGTTTCCAATGAAATTTATACCGGAACATCAAGAGAAAAAAAATACACATAACTACGTATTTAGAGATTTTTTAGCCAGCGCAAGTTATAAAACTTATTTTTAAATGATATATATTTTTCTTATAAACTAATACTATTGTTAACTTTTGGCTGTGTGTATGAAATAAAAGGATAGTTAATTTAATGTTATTAAAATAATGGTTATGTTTGAATATTAGTTAGAGTTGTATGTATGAAATTTTATAAGGGGTCCATTTTAGTTTAAACTATAGTGAATAAATTTTTTATTTTGACAATATGTTAATTTAATTTTGTTGGATTTTTTTATCTAATAAAATAGGAAAGAGTGACAAATAAGTTAAAAAAAACTCATTTTAGTAAATAGCCTTCCAACTATACTAAATGATAAAAATTTGATTAATATTTAAATTTCATGCTTCCATAATATGTCTTATTATATAACCATACTAGATTTTATCCCCTGTATTACGGGGGATATTTTACATTATTCGTTTTTAATATTTATATATGTATATTTGGATTTTATTTATTGTAAGAAAGTTAATAATTAATATACTTGAGGTTTGATGATTAAATGGTTTCACAAATATAATATGTTATAATCCGGTTTAAAAGCTATTTGGGTTTGGTGATACCCATTACCCGTTTATTTTCTTTATTATAAAATTGTTTCTTAATTATAAATAATATATTTTTTTAAAATAAAATAGGATATTAATTTTTAGTATATTCCTATATTATAGGATTTTCATATCAAATATTTGATGAGATTATTTTTTAATATAATGAAATGTTATAACCCGTTTAAGAGCTATCTGGATTTGGTGAGACCTTTACCCGTGAATTCGGGTAAAATGCGTGAGTAGCTTTCATTTACAAATAAAGTAATCTGATGGCTTGAAAGAATGGTTGTTTTACATTTTTCGTTTTTTAATATTTATTTTTTGAATTTTAATTTTCTTTATTGTAAGAAAGTTAATAATATACTTAGGGTTTGATGATGAAAGAGTTTTATAAATAAATAATATGTTATAACATGTTTAAAAGCTATCTGGATTTGGTGACCCATGACCCACTTATATTTTTTACTATAAATTTGTTTATTAATTATAAATAATATCTTTTTCTTTTTAAATTGGATATTAAATTTTAGTATATTTCTATTTTGTAGGATTTTCATATCAAATAATTGGTAAGATTAATTTTTAAATTAATGAGATATTATAACCTGTTTAAGAGCTATCTGGTTTTGGTAAGACCCATACCCATTAATTTGGGTTAAATCAATGAGAGACCTCCATTTAAAAATCAAGAAATTTGGTGGCTTCCATAAAAGGGGGGGACACCACATCGCGACACATAGGATTTTTGGGTTTTCGTTTATATATATTATAGATTCTAAATACACATCTCTTGAGTTTTATCAATCTCTATTATTTTTTATAGTATTCTTTTTAAAAATATAATTTGCTATATTAAATTAATATTAGAACTTGATTTATGATCTTGGTAATAACTGTGTCACATTAACAGGAACAACTAATTAAATATTTTATAAGCATTATATAAAACAAATAGCAAAAGTGTCTACATATGATTATTATGTTTATGTACTATTAAGATTAACATTTTTAATTTTTAAATAAAAGTACAAATCTTTGTCATTTATTCTACCGAATATAATTTTTTTCCTCCGTCTTTATAGTCTGTATTTTTTTTGATTTTATAGCATATCTTTTTATTCTTTAATTGAAATAAAAATATTATTTATCTGACCCGTGTATCACACGGGTATCTAACCTAGTTTTGATAATAAAGGAGATACATATTACTTTCTCTACTATTCAAATTACCATTCTTAAGCTATGTGTGATTAATGACAAGTTTTTAAAATAATTTTATTTTATTTTATAATTATTTTAATTTGTACATTTTCATTATTTAAGTTTATATTTCAGTAGCTACCCATCGGAGCCCGTTAGGGTGTATGTAGATTTGATTACAATGTTATTGGCAGTTGTGTCCGTACAACTTATCAAATCACGCAGTGTGTCTGCGAGTCGAGGTGAATACGATTGGTACCGGGTTACGAAACCAGTAATAACGAAAAAACACAACAAATTAACTGGCAAAACAACGTTGCGGTTACGAACTTATGACACTTCGGTTGGTATCTGGTTACGACGCCAAAAATAAAGCAAGCCATAAATTCGTCCACACCCAAATACAACAATTTAACATATTTAAAATATAAAAAAAATTGGCAAACAAAAAAAACACGCGCGCATTGCAATTGCGAACTGATACGAATTCGTTGATTATGGAATCGAGGGACAAAAATAAAAAACTAAATAAAAACCCGCGCGTTGCGTTAGCGAACTAACGCGAATTCAGTCGGAATCGACGTTGTCGGCACTAAATCGTACACAGAAAACCATGTGTTGTGGTGGTGAACCGACACGAGTTCGGTTAGTATCAGGTTACGACACCGAAATTAAGGCAATAAGTTAATTCGTCTACAAATTAACATATTTACATAAAAAAAAAGACCGTGGCGAAAACCAAACGTATACGCTCGTTGTGACCGTGAGTCCGTGTCCTGACGTGAATTCGTCCAGAATCGATGCACAAAAAACTCGCGGGGAAAAAACCTTAGGTTGCGACCGCGAGCTGACGCGAATTTAGCCGGAATCATTTGGCGGTATCAACAATAAAACAAACTTGTATTTTACGGCGACGAACCGACGCGAATTTGAAAACGAAAAACAAATTAAAAGCAAATAAAAAAAGCCCGACCAACCACGTCATGAGGCTATGCGGACCAATCACGTGGTTACGCCACCAAACTTCTTAATTATTATATATAATAATAATTAGTTTTCTTTTTTCCCAAGTCATGTAAATCTATATAAACTCAAGGATGTGGATTGTGCAGCTATTTGGTTTTCTTTCGAGATTAATATGGGTTCCCTAAATCAAGCTTGTGATCTAAAGCTGTGTTTGAATGTATTTCGGTTCTGATGACCAATCTTCAATAGATAAATGCACAACGTTATCTATCTTCATCATGCATAGTTTATATTGATGACAAGAAATGTTATTTATCCATCATCTTAAAATTGCATCATCTTCAAAACCATACCAGGGGTACACAAGAACAGTAGTGGGACACTTAATATTTAATAGTTAATAATACCAGTCTCCAATGTTTGGAGTATGTTTGTCGAATTGTCGTGTTCGTGCTTCAGTTGTTTGTTTACGACAATAACCTGCTTAATTGGACTGCTTAAACAAATCAACGCAAACACTATGTATTTAGTGAACATGACAACATAAAACCTAATTGCATGTGCACCGTGTTCGCATCATGCTTTAAATCACATTAGAAATCAGCAACAAGAAACTCCATACATTCTTAAATTAAAACACTCATGACTCGTTGAGCTTTCGCCAACCAAAAACCGACCTATCTCAATAAACAGCGTAACAATAACTGAGATCTAACTAAATTCGAGTTCTGTAAACCCAAAACATACGACTCAAGAAATACAAAAGATAACATTATAAACACGCAAAGCACAAACATGACTTGGCCCCAAAATCCGATAAAGGCAAATTCATAAATCTGAGGTCATGGTTTCCATCAGAAAACGATAAAACAAGCCACGGTTTCAGGTTCTTTGGCAGCACAAACTCATAGCTATTCTACCTTTACATGCAGATCAAGTGTGCATAGAACAGAAGGCCAAACTCATATTTTTTAATGGAGTCATAGATTACCAAGCAAACAAACAAGTACATATAAAGAAAGCATGGGTTTACAAGACCATTTATAAGCGACAGCATACGGGTTTTTGCTATACCCAAAGGGAATATAACATAATGCAAGTTTACTATTGCATAACGCAAACACAAACAGAAAATATGAAGTTCCATATCATCATTCGGATCTACTCTTAACAAGTAAAAGCAATCCACTAGGCATTTAAGAATCACCAGATGATGAATACACTTTGAAATCAAGTAAGGGCCTGTTTTCCGACACCAACAGCGAACAACCTGGTATGCATCGTAGGGTTTCGGTGCTCAACAGACGCAGTTGCTCCATGTGGGAAGGACAGATCGATTTGTATGAAGAAATAACGAAAGCCCCAACCCTTATCAGATATTCTGTCCCTCTTATTTAATTCAACTTCACTTCACTTCACTTCACTTCACTTCACTTCACTTCAGTTAAGTTTTACTAAATGGCTATTATAGCCCCCCTACTTTAGTGTCATCTATTTACATTAGGAGAGAAAATACCCATTTTGGTTGGCGAAAGCTACATATAACCCCCGAAGTCTATGTCCCCGGGGGCCCTAAACACCGTGTCGCCGACGTCGTCGTCGTCAGCTTCCCTGCGCCTGGCCCCCGATCCCTCACCAGCGGCGTCGACGTCATCGCCCCGTCCGCGTCTCACGCCCGACGTGCTCGCCTCGTGGTCAAAACCGAGAGGGGGTGGCGGGGGCAAGGGGTAGCCCTGTCCGGCCTGCTGCGCTACCAGATAGCGAACAATCTAGCTAATCTGGCGCGCCATCTGCATCATCCACTGCTCCGTACGTAGCGACCGACGCTCAACAGCCCGCAACCTGGCGTCGGTGGCGGGATCTAAACGCACCGCGCAGTATGTACGTGGAATGTGCTGCGGTGGCGGCTAATAACAAAACAATAAAAATACGTTTAATAAATAGATGTATTAAATGAAACCGTAAAACGATAATATAATAAAGCGTACCTCATGTGCGTTTGGATCCTCATGTGTGTCATCACCATCATCCGAATCCCCACCGGCCCTCCCCCGCCCCTCGTCGACAGGCCGATCGACGATATGCACCTCCGTTTCTGCGAGCGTGGGAGGCTGGACTAAAGGCACTGGGACCAATCGGACGTACGGGCCGTTGTGCCCGACGAACGAATGCACAATGTGCATGCTGGTGCAACGGCTGCGGTCCAGCGGGCACGGAGTGGTCGATGCGATAGCCAGGTCGTCCACCAGGTCTCCATAGCCTAAAGAGATCGCAAGTTGGGTGACGTGCGTGCCACCCATCAAGGACCCTCGCGCCTGCTGTAACACCATGAAAATACCCCGTCTAAATTTTGGGCTAAAAATGCCAAATTTGAAAGTTAAAGGACTGAAAATAAAATTTCTGGATTTCATGCATCTTCGCACGACGCGAAGATGACATGGAACAACTTCGCACTACGCGAAGCTGCTGGCACACATTTCAAGAAGGATGATCTTCACGCGACGCGAAGTGCAACTTCGCGCGACACGAAACTCGATTAAGTAACCATAGCCACGTGGCCTGCCACCTGTTGACACGTGTCAGTCCGACATTGACATGCAAAATTGCGGCGCCTAAAACGGTTCGCGCGACGCGAAGCGCGAAGATGCTCAAAAATCACCTATAAATAGGCAGCTGCGGGTTCAAGCCCAAACCATCCCATTTCACCACCACTTTCACATAGTTAACCTAGGAAAGCATGCCAAGGTGTCTCGAGGTTCCGAGGGCTTGATTCCGCAAAGAAACGAGGTGCCAAGATGCTGTAAACGATCTGTTGTGCTGCTAAACGAAGCACGAGCTGATACGCTGCCAATTTTCTTAGTTCTTACTTCCGATTAGCCGACTAAGGTAGGATTATGGTTAAGTTACCTTATTATATAGTTATTAGAACCTAGATAAGGATATAGTCGTTAAACTGTAAACGTTTTCCAAAGTAAAGATGTTACTTGCAAGTGAAGTAATATTATCAAAACTATATTTTGACGGGCACGTAGTAACTGGAAGGGGGATATCATTAGTAGACTCTTCTTGCCTAAGGTAAGTAATTCGTACAAATCCCAATCAACCACGGGACCCGTTTACTTACCTGGAGAAGTTTACCAACATGATAGGCTCTATTAGGCCAAAACGTGCTATCCCAAACGTCATATGTAAATACAAAGTATTTTCATTAAACGACTATAACTCTACTAAGGTTAAGTCAGACCTAAGAGTCTGCTGATCAGACCTCGAGTCTGCAGAACTGAGTCAGACTTAAAGTCGTTTGCCGACCTAAAACAGACTTAAAAGTTAAGTCATACCCACCGGGTATTTATGCATACCTGTTACAAATACAATTCTCACACCGACAGTTAATCAAAAACTAGAGTTAATATTGCGTGGTTGGTTAAGGTATTTGAAACCCCAATTTATTTGATTTTCTCATCTTTCATAGTAACAGTGCATTATTCAATTTTGAAATGGGGTTTCATGCTAATCACTCGCTTCTTGCTAATGTTAACAAAGACGATTGTTAATCGTGATCTTCAGGTTTGTACTCGTCTCAGCTTCTAACTTTATACTTGTGAGAGTAAATTACAATTTAATTTTATTCCGTGTGATTTGTCTTCTGCTATTGGCCATCTTCGGGAACCCAGGTGCAAACTGACAAGGTATGAATATATAGGAGTAATTCAACAAATGTTGCTTCATGTCGTGAATATGCAAACTTAGATAAATTACTTGGAGCCATGGCAAAATAGTCGGGTCGGGCTCGTTAGGTTATTTGTGTTCTTTTGTAAATTGTAAATGTAACATTAATATTGTATATAAAATATTTTATAGAGATCAGTAACTTGTACTTGTAGCTATATTTTTGTAAATTGTGAATCTAATATTAGTACACAAATTGCAATTGTACAATATTCAAATATAATACGTGTTGATTTATTATTAATTTTTCTTAACTTCTGTAGTTTTTGGTACCCAACCCCATGTAATACACGGGTTTATAACCTAGTATAGCATAAAAAGAAGCTTGTTTAAATTATATGCATGCGACCCTTTCCAATGTGGTGTAGTGGCAGGAAGGCTGCGCAGCTTATAGTCCAAAATATCAATCATGAAATGTATATCTCATTAGAATGATTACATACTTACTTTTACTTTATTGGCACTGGCTGATTTTTTTGTTTTTAATGTTGTTTAAAGTCTGTATCAGAAAACGCTCATCCAAAAGACTCAACAGCTTGCAGAGCGGGGAAAAAACATGTTAGTTTGTTTAAAACATGAACATGTTCGTGTTCGTTTACGTTCTACATGAACATAAACTAAGTTAATTGCACAAAGGTAAACGAACATAAATAAACACAAATGAACAAATATAAAAACATTAAGTAGATGAATCATTTAATGTTCTATTCAAAAATGAACTTAAATGAACATAAATTAACATAAATGGATCAAAATATGTTAAAGTATATATATTTATTGGGAATGAATATAACTGACTTCCTTGTAATAAATTAAATTAAAACAATTAGTTACAAATATATAATTACAAATGATTAAATCAACCATTGTTTTGTGGTTTGGGATCTAATGTAAACGGGTTAGTATGTGTTTAAATTAACCCATTACAAGACAAATAGATAATAAAAAAATAAAAACTAAAAGTAACTCGCGTAACACGCAGGCAAAAAGCTAGTGTGTGTGTGTATATATATATATAGAAAATGTTTCAAATAAAAATAAGGACCTGTTCAAAAAAAAACGGCATCAAACATAACACAAATTTCGTGGGTTGGGGTTTGATATAAACAGTTTCGGGTCAGCTTCAGACTGTCAGGTTGAACCCGCTAGGTTCGGATCAACCATCAGGTCAACTCATCTATTTTTTATTTTATGTTTTAAAAATGTGTTTTATGGTTCAAAATGATTACAAATTTGAGAAACTCAGTCTGCAAGAGATCTAGGGATATAGCTTGATATAAATCAGTAATGTATTAAGCATCTGTACATTTATGACTGAATATACATGTCACAAACCTCTTTCTAGTAAACTGTATGCACGTATAGATACAACCTGTATGTATCTTCATGATAAATACATTGATAATATCAGTTGCGGTTTAGGAAGTTGAGCAAGAATCAAGGGAAGAACAGCCAAGCCTGATGGTTGATCCATACAACACTTAAAAAGCTCACTGTATGTATACATGCTAGCAAACAACTTAAAAAAAAGAGACCTGTAATATAATTTATTAACTTAGAAGGAAATGAAAAGTCAGGCTAATCTACGTACAATTTTCATATAGAATAATTGATTGATAATATGTGTTCAAATTATGATACATATATATAAAAATAAACGCATAAAAAAAGTTGGCGGGTCCATTAGGTAAATGGGTCAATGTTATTGGGTACAAATCCCAAACCCATGAAAAATTAAAATTTCAAAGCCAATCCTAACCCTGTCCCAAACCCTAATGGGTTGGGTATTACTCGTCCCAATTGTGTCGGGTTTCGAGTTTTCCCATCGGGTTCGGGTTTCATTGCCATCTATACCGGAACTGAAGATAACTTGGAGGTGCTTAAGGACTCCGTACGGTTGGTTGGGTCAGCTGGCGGTGGCTTTGCCATTTGGTCACCCCGTATGAAGTATTTAGACATTCTATGTTTGTTGGTCGTTAAAAAAAAGAAATTGTAACACGGAAACGAATTTCCATAGATACAGATGTAACTATTTTTTACATACTAGCAGATGAGCCCGCGTCTTACGGCGAGGTCGTATGAGGGTGTTAGCGATGACGTATTTGGTACCTGGTATATGCATAGGAGCAGTTGATTTACTTAAACCATAATTAATAATAATAATAACAATAATAATTATACTTATTAATAATAAATAATAACAATAATAATAAACATTAATAATAAAAAATAAGAATTAATAAATAATAATAAATAACAACAACAATAATAATAATAAGAATTAATAAATAATAACAATAATAATAATAATAACAACAACAACAATAACAATAACAATAAATATTAATAATTAAAAAAAATATATAAGTATTAGCGGCTGCGTATAGCACTGTACGCCGCCGCTGACCTTCCCTGCAAAACCAACAGCCAAAAATCGGCCTCAATATGGCTGGATTACAGTCTTTGTATATCAACATATGAGCATCATATAAGCATTATCATCATCATATCAACATCATCCTCATCATCAATATTCAAACAAGACAAAAAAAATACAACTCGCATACCTCATGTCGTGTCGGTGTGTCTTTCCAATCGAAGCTCGCATCGTGTCGGTGTGGGTGCTCGAACGATGTTTGGATGCTCGGATGCTCGGAAGGTGTTTATGTGTGTTTGGAATTTGAAATACTAACAACAATGGGGGCTGACAGGTGGATTGTAGAGCTACCCTTAAGTGTAGTAATTCTAATTCAAACGGGTGCGTTAACATGTAATTTCAAGGATTTAGGTTACTACCGGATATTGCGTGTTTGCAGGTACAAGTGTTGAGAAAATGATGTTAGAGTTGGCTAAAATGAAAAGGAGCAAGGGAGTCGAGATGGGAAGTTAGCAACCAAGAATTGAAGATAAAAAGATGAAAATGGGGCTGAAGCCACCGTAGCTTACGGTACCCACTGTAAGCTATGGTGGGGTGTTTTGCCGTAACAAGCTGCCGTAAACAAAATATTTCTGGCGTAATGGTTTTAAAGCCACCGTAAGCTACGGTGGCTTACGATGGACCCTGCACGCTGGTGACGGTTTCAACTCGCAAAAGATGTTATAATTGTCTTTTGGCATGCCTTTCAACATATTCCATTCTAGACAACTGGTGTGGGTGATTTTGGTGCTTAGAAACATTATTTTGGGTATTCCTAATTGAATATTAACACTATAATCTTTGATTGCTTCAAATTAAACATTGAATCGATGATGCTAACCATGTGTGGCTAATCTTGTGGTATTTCTCTTGGGATGTAAGGTTAATTACAAGACACTTTATGTTATTTGCTCTTGAATTTGGATTGATTGTCTAATTGTTTATGTTAGTATAATCATGATGTTTATGTGAATTGTTTGTAACTTGTCTATATCGTCTAAACCTAGTTTTGATCCATACGTTCTTAGTGTCATTGACAATTGAGATTTAGTTGAGAGAATTAGGGTTAATAATATTGATTGATTGTTAAGTAACGACCTCGCGTTCTAGGAATCCAAGTACTTAATTCTTGATTAATCACAAACAATTGCATATACACAAAACCAAGAAAGTATGTTTTATCCATTGAATATTAACAAGAGTATTGAGTAATAACCTGAACCTCGAGAGGAATGCTTGTTTAATCAATTGTTTACAACTTTCGTGTTAGTTTATTTAGTCTTAAAATCAAATCAAAATCAACTTGAAGATTTTTTTTTATTTACTTTTGCATTAGTTTAATTGTTAAGCTACTTTAATAACACAAATTTCACAAACTCCTTGTGTTCTACATCCATTTATCACTATCTGTTTAGTTGTATTTGGTTTATTTTTGAGTGAGTATTTGACCTCACGTCAGGGGCAGCTAGGCAGGTGGGGGTTAAAGGGGGGGGGGGTAATATGCCGCGTATAATGGGGGGAATACGCCGCGTAAAATACTATACGAGGCGTATTAGGCCCCTTTTAAACCCCCGTCTGGGTAAAAAAGGCCTACTATATTATATTCATTATTATTGTTATTTATCATTATTATTGTTATTTATTTATTATTATTATTGATTATTATTTATTTATTATTATTATTTATTTATTATTAGTAGTATTTATTATTATTATAGATATTTATTATTTATTATTTAATATTATTAGTATTGTGTGTTTTTTGTTTTTTTTCTTTTCTTTTCTTTTTTTTTTGTTTTTTATAATGAATTTATAAAATAAATAAACTATTTTTTTTATTTAATATTACTAAATAAATAAATTGTTTTTTATTTATAGTACTATATAAATAAATTGTTTTTTATTTAATATTAATAAATAATAAATTATTTTTAATATTAGTAATTAATTGCTTCTCGTAGTTAGCTAGTTTGGTTAGAGATTTGGATGATGTTGGAGCAACATGTGTTGAAATATGATGCAAGAAGAGATTTCAAATTTGGTAAAGAGCGTTCAGTTGCAGGGTTTATTTGGGAAAATTGACAGCATAGGAGGAGAAAAGCGTTGTTATTATTGTTGTTGTTGTTATTAACCCAGCATTGTTAAACGAACTTTCAAAATATGTCTTGTAAGTATATATGTGTAAGTGTGTCTATATATACACATTGATACAAATGCTATTACAACTTTCAATCTATATTTATCATAGGACCTATCATGTGCCAAGCCTGGCTTATGTGTCTAAACTTGATCAAATGTTGTTCGTAATGTGTTTTCCATTCGAGCGCCTCTGGTTACGCGTGTCTTTCCCAATTACAGTCCAGCGAAGACATTGTGAAATCCCTTTCCAGTTTGATATTTATCCATTGATTACCTCCCCAATTAGCGATGCATATACCCGTGGATTCGGAATCAAGTCAGGACCGATTCTCAACAGGAAATAAGATTCAGTGTCACTGCCGCGTAGATTGTGACATTCGTCAATTTCGGGTTTTGTTTGTATTCGTTTTTATATTTGTTTATTATGTAAACCGACCCGATTTGTAAACCGAAGCTTATGTTATAATCAAAATGATAGATTTATTTTACAATATTGTTTCACACTTGTTGGGTCTTGAAAACATCATACCTTTATTTTTATTTTTATTTATTTATTTATTTATTTTTTATTTTTTTGTTATTTTGTGTTTTTGTCTTAATCCATTTTGCATGAAAACTCTTGTGTCTCACACCCATATTTGACCACCAACATTACCCTATATATACACCACCTTTCCTCTTCATTTTCCTTTGCTACAACTCCAAAAAAAAAAAAACTCTCTCAAACTTCAAAGATTCAAGGTTATCTTCTTAAGTATTCTTGAAGGTTTTTAGTCTTTCATCTTAATTAGTTTATGTAGCCTTATTAATACTTTTTTATGGTTGTGCAACATATATATAATATACACCCCTTGTTTACCTTTGGTAGTTACTTCTCCGATTCCGGTCGGTGAGGTTTCGGACCTCATAAGGCAAGACTTCATGGAGGACTTCGTGTCCTTGATATATATACATCTATATAACTTGTTCATACATATTAATCTTGCTTATTTTAGTTTGTTGGTCATGTTTACAAGTTCCATGGTTATGGGTTTTTAAGAGTCTATGCTTCGGTTTAACCGTAAATAGCTCTAAACCGTAAACCGAACTTTGTTACTAGTTTTGTTAAATAATTGTTTAAACATGCTTATTGTTAGATCTAAGTTTCTAAATCATTTTTACAAATTCTATGGTTATGGGTTTGTAGAATCTTACCTCGGTCTTAACCCGAAACACGATCCGAACCGAAAACCGAACTTTTGTTTAAAGACTTTATTGTTAACTTTTGGTTGTAAAACTTAAAGTATTTTTTTTATTTGTACATTATTATACAAGTTCTTTAGTGGTTGGACATGTGGAAACCAAACCGATTCTTACTCGCTTAAGACACACAAGTGTGTTTTTTTTCAGCCATCAAGACTTGTATATTTCTTTAAAAATAGTTACAAATTAATTTTTAAATATTTTCTTAAGTACTTGGAAATGTTGGATCCAACTTGATCTCATAAAAAAGTTTGGACCGACAAAACCGAACACTCGCTTAACGTGCGTTGTTAGTTCTAAAACAATGGAACTACATACTTGGTTAAGTCTTATTAAATTTTATTGAGTTATCTTATAACATTCAATATTTTGGAAAGTTGACTTTGGGTTTGACCAATTATCAAGACCCGAACCGACAACCCGAACACTCGATAAAAAAAACTGTTTTAGTATCTTTATTCCAAAGGGATTTGCATTCTTGCATTTTACCCACCTTATTACTTAACATAGGTTGAGTAAATATTAAGGTTAGATACTTTAACCCGGTTTCGAGCAAACTTACATTTTTAAAGGGTTATTATTATAAATTCTTAAATAGTTACATTTTAAACCTTGAACTTTAATTATTTACATTTCTCAACATTTATTTTGTTTAAAGACCTTCAAGACAACCTTTCTAAATTCAAGACTTCTTTTCTTTTTAGGCATTGTGCGTTAAACTCTTCGTTCTGACAAATCTCCAAATTATCATCTTTCAAGTTTACTACTTGAAGGTGAGTACTTCATACCCCATTTTCTATCTTTTATTTTGGGGGTGACATTTCAAACTTATTCAACAAAATGCTTTATATTTGAATCTTAAACCACAAACGTAGTAGTATACTTTACCTAAATAATTGCTCGATTTGGTGTTCTATGCTTATATGCCTATGTGTTTATCGCTTTTGGTTGGTGGAACTATAAAATCCTAGACTATTTGGCATCCCCTTATAGCAAGGTGTCGTTAACATAATGCAATTAACGATAACTATAAAATCCTAGACTATTTGGCATCCCCTTATAGCTAGGTGTCGCTAATGTGTTTAGCGATATCTATTTATCCAAATTACCACTTTTATTTATCGTTTTGTATGCAAGTTTTGTGGCTATCTTTATTATATACTAATATGATTAAACTTATGAATTGCTCACCAACCTTTGTGTTGACAAACTTTATTTTATGAAATGTTGCAGGTTTGTATCTTGGTTAATTTATGATTGTGAAGAAAACGACATCAAAGACCATAGGATATTAGTAAAAATGAACAATATCAAATTTGCCATATTTTGTGATATCTTATTTATGGTTATTTTATGGATAATTGTTATGTGACATTTTCGATGTTGTGAAATAAAATGAGTTTATTAAATACTGTCACTTTAATTAGTGTCATGTGCTTATGGACAATCGTTACACCTCGGCATGTTCCGCCGCCTTTGGTCGGGGTGTGACATAGATTGACTAACACACACCCGTATGTCTAAGCAACCAAGTGCCCATGAGGGGGTACGTGGAACCAACGAGTCTCTGGTACCGATCTAACCGTTTTGAACCAGTCTAGCTTGGAACGAACCGTATCATACAAACTATCATCCTCTCTGTTGAGCATCGCCCTCCACCACCCTTAGTTCGTGTCCATCTAGTTCATCAATCCACGCCTAACATCATCCTGGTATTTCTGATGCCTCCCCAAACCACGGCGATTGCTCGGAAACAGCAGTTGCCGTCTGGGCTTAAGTCTTTGATGTTTGAGACGAACGGCTGTGCTCAGCTGGGAAGAAAATTTTAACGACATGAATCAAGTTGCCGATGGTGAGAAATAATAATATTAAGGTGTCTTATGAAGAGAGAAAGTGAGAAGATGAAAAGTTGTCTATCTCTAATATAATATAATATAATATAATATAATATTATATAATAATAACATAATAAAAATAAATAAACATACCTAACGCGTATTGTGGAGTAAACCTCCAGTGTTAGCTCCCGGTGTGCTGATCAAGCCATACTGAAGCATTGGCTTCGAGGCGTATCATCGGCGACGTACTCAGCCGCCCGCTCCCGCGCGTCACAGGCCTCTAAAATGGCCAACTATTAACCGTGTTGTAAAACGGGGTCATCTGTCGTAGGTGCCTACCGGACATCATGGTCGGTACCCTCCTCAAACTGCAAATATGGGTACCCGACCAATATGTTGTCACCCTCTATCGGCTCCGGGACACCCAGCCCACGGCCCGGCCCCGGCCTCGCCCTTGCCCCTGCTAAAGATCGAGCTCCATCTCAATCTCGTCGTCCTCCATCTATAATAATAATAATAATAAATAATGACGATAATAATAATAATAATAATAATAATAGTTAATAATAATAAAAAATAATATTAATAATAAAAATAATAATTAATAATAATTAATAATAAATAACAACAACAATAATAATAATTAATAATAAATAACAACAACAACAACAAAAATAATAATAAATATTAATAATTAAAAAAAAGATATAAGTATCAATGGCAGCATATAGCACTATACACCGCCGCTGACCTTTCCTTGCAAAACCAACGGCAGGAATCCGGCCTCAATACGGTCGGATTACGACCGTCGTATATCAAAATATCATCATCATATTAGGATCATCATCATCACATCAACATCATCCTCATCATCAGTATTCAAACAAGAAAAAAAATACAACTCGCATACTTCGTGTCGTGTCGGTCCAATCGAAGCTCGTGTCATGTCGGTGTCGGCGCTCGAACGATGTTTGGATGCTCGGAAGGTGTTTATGTGTGTGTGGAATTTGAAATGATAACAATAATGGGGGCAGCTGGGCATACGGGGGATAAAGGGGGGGGGGGGGGTAGTACGTCGCGTATAGTATTATACGCGGCGTATTATGCCCCTTTTAATCCAAGAGCCTTAATTGACACCCTTTTTAGTAGCTTTTTTAACCAGGCGTGCTGTTGATGCTCTTCCATGGACCTTAGAACGGGAGTCTTCAAACGTTTTATCGATTTCTTTCATCTGAGCATTAACCATTTTAAGGACATGCCTCGCAATGGTGTTGAGCGAGTTGTTGGTTTCGTTGAGGTACCTTT